>NC_072892.1:79463184-79766215 GCF_027943255.1 Anastrepha obliqua
GATACGCCAAAGCCAAGTGCGCTTTTTCATAGCATACACTAGGTGATTCAATAAGAGCGCAGATGTATTTTATAAATAAAACACAAAACAGATTGTCGAAGTGATTTTTTATTTCATGATTTTTTAGGCTATGATATTTGAATTTGTGCTTATATTATTAATAATTAAATTAATCGAAATATTTTTCAAAAACACAATTAAAATTTTTAATCATAAACTTCTTCACCTTATAAATCAAAATCCCAAGCTTTGTACGAAATTCACAAATATTTAACAATTTTCGAAAAATCAGAAAATCAGAATCTTTAGAATACTTCCATGTATATGTATATTCAGTTTTATAGCGAATTCAATTTTATTCACGCAATATTGAGAATTTTAATAAGAAAAAAGACTTTTGTTATTTTTAATATAAAAGACTTGTTAACAAATTCTTTGAAATGTGTTAGTTTTTTGTGAATTTTGTACAAAGTTTGGATATTTGATTTATGAGATTTTTGTTATACATACATTAAACTATATTTTTATTAGAAATTTACGAAAATAATTTAGGTTGAAGCTTTAAAGTTGGTTTTGCATATTAAAATTTTCTATGACGTTTTGGCATGGTCCGGCCTGTATGTCATTGATAACGTGTAGAATTGCGTTTTCCAACTCTGGAATTGTGTAGAACTTATTGGCATAGATCTCAGTATTCCCGCTGCTCCAGAAAAAGAAGCCCAATAGTGTCTAATCACGGCCGTTGCTTCATGAGATAATGCGTCCTGGGAACATTGTTCGTAATAGGAGCATTGTTTCATGCCCTGTGTGGCATGTCGTGTCAAGGTCTTTGTCATCTAATTCAATCCACTAAAAGTGTGTTATTATGTCACGATAACGTTCACCGTTCATACTGTCCGAAAACTCCGCCAGTCAAAAAACGACACCAATCAGTGGCACGTTAGGGTTGTATATTTTTTTCTTGATGACATGGGAATTTTCAAGCCGCATTTGATGTATCCGTTTTTAGTGAAAATGTGTAATGCAGTAAAATTACGCTACGCGCGAAATGCGGTTATTGCAGACCATTTGCATAAAGCGCTGGATCATTTTTACTCGAGGTTCAACTGAGTATCACTTCTTGACTAAATTTTGCAAAGTCTGTAATACAAATTGTCTGAAGAAACGTGGAATATCACAAATAATTGCTGCCAAAGACCTGCATCACCCTTAGAGTATGACACAATTTTTATCGGTATACTTTTTTATAATATTATATTTTTGTTCATATATAATTCTTAGACATTTATATGACTTTTTTTACGAAATTTTTCAAGTTCGAGCTTATTTTTTAAGTTCAAATTAATAATTATTTTTAATTTGAATTCATTACCTGTTTATTGAAATATTTAATAGAGGGTTTAGTATTTATGAACGATAAATTATATTTTCGCTTCTTTTTCGCGATTTCGCTCCGAATATTGGCTTTCAAGCCCTGCTGGCTTATTCACATAAATTTTATCTTTTATATGGATCCACACTATAGAAAATAGTTCAAAGTTGTTAAATCGGACGATCTTGATTGGCAAACTCTAGAAATTTGTTTCGTCAAAATGCATCTCAATGATAATAAAGCATGAAAACGTTGATAATTTCCCCTCTAACTCAAACCGTTTACGGTAAACGCTTTACCAACAGCATTTTGATCTTCTTCTTCAGTGCTTACAACTGCGATATTTTCAATTGAACGGCCAGGACGAACGCTCACTGGTGTTTCCTTATCTTGTACCGAGCCAGCCCAATTAAAATTTTCGCTTAATTTTTACTCCGGGTACTGGCTACCCCCAAAGTATCTACAATTTAGTTGTAGTTCTCAAAATCCATCACTTCTTTAGGATTTTAATTATTTTTTATTATTCTCGAGCGAAAACGAACTGGGCGAGCTGATAAATTACAGCACTGCTGAAAAGAAACTCGAATTTGAAAGACCCTATATTTATTATTATACCAAGAGCTTGAGTTTTACATTTTCTTCGGCGTTGCAATTGGCTAACAATTGCCAAGATCTTACTCTTATTCTGCCGTTCATGTGCACTCTCTACGTCCAATCACTGCCGCCGGGGAAAAAAACTAATTTTATCAATAAATGCGCATATTAATGCGGGCATTATCATAATTCGTTGTCCGAACGAATGCAGTGACATCTGAAATGCTGAAATGTGACAACAGCGAACACAGCAAATGACAGTTGCACGTCTAGTGGTCGCATGCTGATAGTAAAAACAATATTTGGAGCTGAGAAAAAATGTTTCAGCAACAGGTTTTTTCACCAGCTTATTTAACACTTTGCTGCTCCTGATGGCCAGTTAGTGCTATTTTATTGATGTTGAATCCGAGTTGGTATTATATGTATGCTCATATGTATACGGCTTCAATTCGTTGCTCTCATTTCTTCGCCACCTGAATCGATTGCAGTCAAGTTGCTTGTATCCGCTTCTCCATCGCCGCTAATTTGTAAATTTGCAATAATTACGTTAATAAGGTGATTATAAGCCATCGATCTCGTATACGATTGAATACGATCCTCGCGGAGATCGCGATCATGACTCTGTAGCAATGGCAACCTTGTATCTGCAGCACTTCTTTGTGCTGCTTGCAACAAGGTGATAATGAAATTTTAATTTCAAGGCACACAAAAATACAATTTATAATGCGCTGTAGAAGGTAGACCGTATGAGGTCCGTCGATCACAGTCCCTTGGTGGCCCACTGTCGCCAACATGTGCCACAACCATGCGGCGGTGTATCGTAAAGGGCCACAAGAATGCTTGCATGAATTTTTCATTTAATTTACACTATTTTTTCATATCTTCAATGCGCTGTTTTACACCTCTCTTCATCTCCCTTCCTACAGTTTTTAACTGGAATGGTGCACACTTACCTTAACGACAACCAGCTTTAAGTAAGTAATTAAGTGATTTGTGTGGCATGTTGCAGGTTGCTTGTTTGTGGTGCAAATTTTTTGTCATTCATACAATATATGGTATATTGTGTGTGTGTGTGTGAAGGTGTTTGTGTTAATGCTTGCTGAAACGTTGCAATGAGGCGCTCATTTCCTAATTGCTTCAGAAGTTGTTACCAATCGCAGACCGAAGGTGGCTGCCCGCAGCAGAAATGTGTGCATGTTCGTACTTGCTGTTTAAGGTGATTGGAACTGTAAATGAGTTGTGGCTTAATTGTGCGAACCAAAAGAGATGAAATCGAGTAAATACGCTGTTTATTTTGCGTGAAAATGGAGTGCAACTGGGCGGGCAGGGCCATATATTGTTTGGGCAAAATTTATTAGCTAATGTTTGTGATGTCTTTCTTAATTGAAAGCTGGTAATTAAATGTTACAGAGACGAAAAATAACAAGAAATAAGTTTTTATATATTTACGCATACATATAAGTTTACTATAAACTGCAAATTAATTTCTATTAGCTTAACATTACTTATTTTACGTCATTAACAAATACTTTTATTTCTTTGCAGGTAAAAACCTTTTCTAATGAAATTTTGTGACAGATATTGGGTAAATTGTCTAAATTGAAAATCACCACCTGTGCGGCCTTGATCCTATCGCAAGTAATTATATTAATTTAGCTTTGAAAACAAATGTTTTACTTTATCTAATAGCATTTGTAAGTTGTTTAATTTTGAATTTATTGGAAAAAAGTAAAAATATTCACATGTTCGTTTACGAAATGCAACGAAAAGCAGTTGAAAAATAAACACTGATAAATGAAGCAGCTGCAAACCCAATTCAAAAAGTTTCAGCTCTGTGCAATTATTCTCTTTTGTTTATCACGAATAATTCAGAAACATTCTTTTTTGGTACAAATTTCCATAGGCGTAGGTCAATATTTTTAACTGGTAAAAACAAGATTTCGAAGAATTATAGAACGAAATCCATATTTGCTTAAGTACATATAGTACGTATAGTAAATATTTTACTCATTCTCAATAAATCAAGTGTGCATATATAGGTATGAATGTATTAGGGCGGGTCGATTTAAAAATCGGTCATTGCTCTGTGAAAATCGTATTCTAGAGATCAAAATAAGAAACTTTGCCGAAGGAACCATACCTCTAAAACGAATTCTGATGTCCCCCAATTTGGGTCGAACGAAAAATCCCACTTTTACCCATTTAGAGTGCTCGAATCGAGTCCAAATGTATGACCGATCCCCACTAACTTTGGACGGCCGATCCACCCATGCCAGTGGCACACCTCCTGGAACTCCCCTGGGGGTTCCCCATACAATCATTTCAAAATATCACCATTTTTGGCCTTTACATGAGAAAAGAAACTAAAATGTTCGACCCAAATTGGGGAACATCAGAATTCGTTTTAGAGGTATAGTTCCTTCAGCAAAGTTTCTTATTAGAGATTATTAAAGTAATTACTTTCAAAACAAAAAAACACGAATTTATAAATGAATAAATTTTGTATTTTATTTCTGAATTTTTTGATAACGCGATTAATATAATTATTTCAATATTTTTAATTTTGTTTTTTTTTTTTTTAATTTCATCATTTATTTGGACTTGTTTAGCCATATAAAGTGTCTCTGCGTTAACTCAGTGAATAATTCGTTGCAACCTAGTTAACGCATGATAAGAATTAAGAAAAACATTCACATAAAATAAATATTAAAGAAGAATAAGAAAACTAAGCAAAGAAGAATAGCAAAAAAATCCTTATTATAATATTTATAGTATTTTTTTCTTACCAACCGGTCAATACGCTAATAATATATACATAGCTTGTCAAATCGAAGCGTGACTGGCGATGTTCAAACTTAGTATTCAGTTATAAAAAATTTAAGTGCTGCTAAATCGTTGTATCCTTTTCGCAATACGCGTTGTACACTTTGCTAGTTTTGTGAGAAGTTTCGAAAGTGTAGTTTGTTTTTACAAAATGAGTTCCGCATATCGAAAACGATCTGAAGCAATGCTTCTATGTACACACCCTAAACGAGCAAAAAAGTCACGTGTATCTGCAGCAAAATATTTAAAAAAGTAAATAAATGGATGCAACGGTAAATTGAAGTTAAAAACGTTGAAAACTTTCCCAAATAAGGCCAAAAAAAAATATATATATATACTTCTTAAAAGCAAGATTTTTAGATCATTAATTTGTCTATGATAAACCTTAACTTATCGTTGCGTTAAAATAAATCATTTTTAAAGAAAAGAGAAGCCTCGTATTCATATCTTACCAGAGAATAATTTGCTTAATCCATATATACTCTTACATAAGACATACGAGCAATTTTGTAGTCCAGTCACATCGAATTATTCAATAAAAAATATTATGAACAAAAAAATTTCCTCAGAAATTTTATAAATGCAGCCTTCAATAAAAGTTCGATTAATGAAATTCGAACTATGATAATAGTCGGGTAATCGAAGGAATGAAGCTAATCGGCAATTCGAATATCCGCACAATAATCGTACGAACGGTAACAAGCTTGTACTGATTTTAATTTTAACAGTGATCTTCAATTTAACTTTTTTTCTAACTCTTTCTAGCATCAGGAAATTTCTGAGATAATACAGAATAAGACTTACTTACTTACTTATATAGCCTGATCAAGGATCACAACCCGTTACCGGATTAAGGCCGACTGTAGCATGTCTCGCCATCTGACATGTCTCTGCTTTGCGCGCGCCTTGGCCAATTAGTTACACCAAGAGATTATAGAGCTCCCTCATCGAAGACATGGTCTTTCCCTACGTCATTGTCCTCTAACTTGCCAACCGAACACCTTCTTTGCTGGCGGTTTTGCGTCCATGCGCTCGACGTGGCCCAGCCAGCGTAAACGCTGAATATTGATATGTTTCACTATGTCCACCTCGTCGTAGAGCTCATACAGCTCGTCGTTCATTCGGCGTTGGTAGTTGTCGTAGTTGGTAGTTGTAGAAATGCAAAGTATGCAGCTAAAATCCTTGTTTTAACAATAACTTTAAAATCAAAATGCGGGCATTTCAGCTCATGATTATTTTTTTACATTTATAGTAAATTTATTATTTTTGCACAATTTTTTTCTTTAAAATCGAACGAAAACCGGCTTTCTCTAGAATTTACTGAGCCACAGAACTTAGAAACATAGTTATAGAATCTAAAGTAGTCAATTCCACCAACCATCCGGGTTTTATAAGTAACCAGTATCATATTTTCAGTAGGTCCTCACAAAATCAGTGTTTTTTTTTTGTTGTACAATTCCTCTTAATTTTTCGTGTCGTTTTGTTTGTCTTCCCCTTTTAATCCCACGCCACTGTGAAAATTCTTCAAATTCAATGCCGGCCAAACCACATGGCAGAGGTATCTTTCCTATCGGTCCATTCGACGAAGCGCAATATTTCCGAGCGAAAACAACCCCTTCGAAGTGCGATTGTGTTATTACTTTTGTAGTCGTATGTGTAATTGTGAGTGTGCTAAATTGCTGCCAGTGGCCATGATTGTGAAGGCAAAGCACTGCCATAGTGGATTTAGTGGTGTTACTATATATTTGTATGTATGGCTGTGTTGCCGTGAAATAGTATTCGATGGTTGAGTCGGTGGTGATTGCGAGTGCTAATGCCATTTTAGTTTTCCGCATTGTTATTGAGTTTTCCACTCTTCCCTTTGCCTTTTATTCCATATTTCCTAGATTGTTTCTGCTTTCCCATTTTTTCTTTTGCTGTTCCATACTTTTTTGTTTTGTTAGCTTCTTCGTCAACTGATGTATGTATGTTGCTTTGAGGCAATTCTATTTTTGTTTGCCAGCGAGTGTGTGTATGTGTTGTCCTGCTTTCCTGTGGCGTGTTGACGATGGTGGAAACTTAGCCAGCAGCCGTCAAAAAAGTACAAATTCCTGCTCTACCACGGCATTCATCCCTTCCACCGCAAGAGAAATTCCACATGAAAGCTCCCAAGTAGCATATCGGAAGCAAGTTTTTCCAACCGTGCACTTCTTGTAACTGTACAATAAATACTACACGTGAATATATGTATGTATACTCGAGACCGTGAAGGCATATGTGACTTGGGGAATCTATTTATGTGCGTATGTTGGTTTGTATGTATGTATTTGTGTTTTTTACAATTCCCTAGCGTAAAGACAATACAATCGGTTCTACATACTGCCTCGAGGCAAATGCGTCATAGCGGTAGAGGGGAAAAGGGAGTGACGTAGGTGATAAATAAACATTATTAAATTGATAGAGAGTGCAGTTTTTATCGATTAAACAAATTCACGTACAAGAGGTGGTAAAAGATAGCTGACTACTATAATGGCTTCTCCCTTTACAATTTAAAACTATTGCAAATATCAAAAATATTAATGCAATTTATAGATTTCCACCATTGAGATCACCACTTCGCCACTGAGATTACCAGTAATGGCTTTCAGCATACCAGACGGATGCCTGATGTGTGAAGGATACCGGTGCAACTATCTCATCACATACTCACTTAAAGGACCTCATTCAACACACCCTTCCCGTTGCTCCGACTTTGAAGAAACGGCGTTTTTTCTGGGCCTACCGTCATCTAACGTAAAAACTTAGTAGAGCAACTACTACAAACCTCGTCTCTCACTCCTGCTCTCGAGAGTACTGCCCAACAAACCGGCATGCACGAGCAATGGGGCAACATTTCTCGTTCTCTACGTACCGCCGCCGAAGAAGCAATCGGATTCCGGCAAGCCCGAAAAAACAGTTGCTACTCATGCTGCCGCAGGAAGAAAAGATGCTGCCCCACTCGTTGGCGACAGAATTGCCGTTCCGCTACCCAACCATGACGAGGTGAGAATAGCGATAACACGGCTAAAGAACAACAAAGCCGCGGGCGACGACGGACTGCCGGCTGAGCTATTCAAACATGGCGGCCAGGAGCTGGTAAGGTGCATGCATCAGCTTCTACGCAAAATATGGACGGATGAAAGTATGCCTTCCGATTGGAACTTAAGTGTGCTCTGCTCAATCCACAAGAAGGGTGATTCTGCAATCTGTGCCAATTATCCTGGGATTTGTCTTCTAAATATCGCCTATAAGGTTCTAGCGAGCGTATTGTGTGAAAGGCTGTAGCCCACCATAACCAACTAATTAGACCTCATCAGTGTGGCTTTAGACCTGGAAAATCCACTATCGACCAAATATTCACAATACGCCAAATCTTGGTAAAGACCCATGAAAGGAGAATCGACACACACCATCTTCGACTTCAAAGCTGCATTCGACAGTATGAAAAGGAGTTACCTGTATGCCGCGATGTCTGAATTTGGTATCCCCACAAAACTAATACGGCTTTTATGAGGTGACGTTGCTAAACACCAGCAGCACCGCCAGAATTGGGAGGGACCTCTCCGAGCCCTTTGATCCCAAACGAGGTTTCAGACTGTCGTGTGACTTCTTTCACCTGATGTGGCAAAGGATCGGACGAGCCGCAGAACTTAATGCTTAGGCACAATTTTTTATAAGAGCGTACAATTGTTGGCGTATGACGATGATATTAACATCATCGGCCTTAACAACCGCGCTGTTGGTTCTGCTTTCTCCAAACTGGGTAAAGAGGCAAAGCGAATGAGTCTGGTGGTGAACGAGGACAAAACGAAGTACCTCCTGTCTTGAAACAAACAGTCGGCGCACTCGCGAATCGGCACACACGTCACCCACAGTTATAATTTCGAGGTTGTAAAGCCTTCGTCTATTTAGGAACCGGCATTATTAACACCGATAACAATGTCAGCCTGGAAATCCAACGTAGAATCTCTCTTGCCAACAAGTGCTACTTTGGACTAAGTAGGCAAATGAGTAGTGAAGTCCTCTCTCGACAAACAAAACTAACACTCTACAAGGCTTTCATTATGCCCGTCCTAATGTATGGCGCAGAAGCGTAGACGATGACAACATCCGATGAAGCGTCGCTTGGAGTGTTTGAAAGAAAGATTCTGCAGAAGAATTTTGTACCTTTGCACGTTGGCAACGGCTCTGCGTTGAAAAGATCAGATGGAGAAGGACTTGGCTTCACTTGGTGTGTCCAACTGGCGTCGGTTAGCACGAGAAAGAAACGACTGACGCGCTTTGTTAAACTCGGCCAAATCGCGTAAGCAATTATCGTACCAATTAAGAAAAAGAATTTTTAAGACATTGATTGTAATTAAAAATAACTTCGCCCAAATAAAAAAATCATTGACCTATTTTACTACTGTTTGAACACACCTCTTACATAACTTTAATTGAAATTCAGTTACCGTTTGCTTTTCTGCTGTTTTTAATTTACAAAGTTATCAGCAAAACAAAATTATTTGGATGTAAATTTATAAGCATACATTTGGCAGATGACATTAGAAAATGGTAGATTTGTGTCAAATCATAACATAGTACCACATTGACTATACCAGTAAAGAAAATAAACCCAGTTCTCAATATTTAACTGAACCTGGTCTTAACGTGGGACTATGATTGTGCCCCTTATTGCTTGAACGAGTTGTTTTTAATTTTTTTTTTCGCATGTAGCTATGCCGCAATTTGAGCTTTTTGTTCTTCATTTCATATGCCTACAATTCGGTTACTTATATCTCATGAATGGCTTAAATTGAAATATCGTTACAGGATGCATACTACAATATAACAACGACTTTTAGCATCTTTCATTGGGTCTCTAAAATCAGAGCTCACCCCGAAACTTAGGTTAGCCTCACTTTCCTTGGTCTAAGGGGAAGTTAGCTAATCAATTTTGTTTAGTAAAACTTGGAAACTATTGGAAGCATGGATGGAGCCAGTAAAATTTTGCAAGAACGTAATATTGGTTATTGCATAGCGATGTTAATAAGTATGTTAAGACGGGAAATGCAATGTGAAAAACTTGTGAGCTGATGAGACCTTTGACCGAATTTTAAATTCAATAAAAAACATAAATGCCGTTGAATATGTTCCAGCCCACAGACCTATAAGAATGAGACGTCTCTCAACGCGATTAATCGAGTCAATACTGCTTACGCTGGGTGAATGTGATGAGCATAAGTCTTAATAGAAGCGCATTTGTTGAGCTGAATTTTACTAGCCGTGAAAACGTGATAGGTTTTTCAATGATCGATCAATGATTGCTTTCACTCCTTCCTTTTGAAAAAAGATTAAACTCATTCGAAAGTGGATTATTTTTTACGGAAATGTGCTGAAAACAAGTAAAGCTTCTTCTTCTTCTTATTTTCTTATTTTTCTTTAACAATTTTTTTGCAAGAGATACAATTAGTTTGGATTATATTGTATGAAAAAATATATTAGGTATCGCGCAACGTCCAAATTCCTTAATATATATGATGCCCTCACATAAGTAATAGTAAATTATTTAACGTTTCTTCCGCACTCCGGATTACTGCTCACTACTGACCACTTTCTGACCACACTACGCACTTTGCTTCAAAGCAAGAGGATCCAACAATTCGGAAATATAAGGAAGATACTTCAACTCTTCGGAAAATATCAATAAAATGTTTAACTTTCTTAGACAATATAAATCGTTGCAACTCATACACTTTAAACTAACAGTTGCAACTCCGAAAAAAACAAAAAAAAATTTAACGATATCCCGACTAGAATTACAGTGAGGCATGCCGAAGAATCAGTTAGGCCCGAATTAGGCAGGCCTTACTGAGGCACGCCCCACTATTACATTACCAGGCCCACGTTAGGCAAGGCAAAGATTGTGATGCCAGAACAATGCCAAATTTGGTTGTGGTCACGAAAATCTGTGGCAGTGTCTCACTTAGGCATAAATTGGAGTCCCTAACTGATTTGTAGAAGGGCATCCGGAGTATTACCGAAGTTCGGTTTTTCGAACCTGCGCCTAATAAGGCAGATGTATGGCGAGACCTTTCGGGACTTGGGCTTAGTTTGGCTACCTTATGAGACGCAAATTTGGAATGCGGTCTGCCTTATTTGCGCCTAATCACCGCCTTACCAAAATTTCTAGTCGGGATAGCAACTATACGTAAGGTAGGGTCCAAAGCCCTAACAACTACAAGTAGTACTCTCTCTTAAATTAGATATTAGCTTCTCCTTTTAGCTTATAAAATAAAATAATAATAATAATTATGATTTATGTAATAAATCACTCCATAAAAATTACTCAAGACACTTTTTGTGATTTTCATTTAAAAAAATATTAGCACTCCCAAAACTTCGATCCTGGCTACGGTCGTACTATTGTTACTACAACCACTAACATACGGGAACTTTTTCATGTGTGCCTTGTAATTCAGCAATAATGGGCGTGTTTTTGAGTCGTGTTTTTTTTTTGTGTTGTCATTAAGTTCTAAAAAAATAAAAAAATAACTTCACCCAACTTTTTGTTCAAACAAAGTTGTTACTTGTTTTCACTTCATAAATGCCAGAGTGGCCAACACAACACCACCATCAACATTATTTGTCGTTACAATCATGGTTATTATTACCAACAACAAAAAAGACAACGTGTTTCCAGCTAATTTTATGAAAGTTGACACAACCAACACATGTGAACTTTTCTATTACAACCAACAAACAACATGCGACAATGACAACCATGCACAACAACAGCAACAAATCTGATGAACAGTGTCATGAGGCAACCATGCAGGCCGTATTGACCGCAGTGTGGAGGAGGCGATGGCCAATGTGAAATGGAATGAAATGAAATGCAATGCCCAATGGAATTATTATAATGTACATGTGAACGCAGTGAACGTATTTGTTGTTCCGTTTGTAACTGAATTAACATTGACGTGCGTTGTGTGCTCCATTTTCATTTTCCGCAGCAGTTGTAACATTTGTGCCACTTTTGGTTGCACACCACACATTAGCCGCTTACCACATAGCAACTTAACTTGCCTTGCCGTGTTGCGCCTCGTCGCCACAGCTTTCAGCCGCACCGGGACAACAGCGAAATTTCTCTCCTCTTTTGGTTTTTAGACTTTCGTGGTTCATTTGCCGCATTCACCCGGCTGTTGATGTTGCGGTATTGCTGAAGCGTTGATTAGCAACTGGAATAATAGCAACAGCGGCCATACGAGTATTATGCATACAAGTCATTGCTGCGTGCGAGTACTCGTACAACAAATGAGGGAACAACAAATGGCTTTCTGGGCCTTGTTGCTAGGAGCCATGTCAGCTACTATGCGGTGTATGTAATTATCAAATTAGTGTGACACCACCATTAGTGGCTAATGTGCTCATATTTAGCAAAGCAAAAGCAAATGCAAAAACAAAATACTTGCAGTGTGAACAACAACACCAAACGCTGTTCGTCAGTGTCACCAACAACGGTCCACACATTACCTAAGAGAACCACCTCGCACATTTGCATCTGCGCCAAAAAGCGTTTTGATGTACGAGCAGGTGGGTTGAGAGTTATTTAATTAAATTACCTATTAATTTACCATGTTTTTTATTTTGTCAAAGCTGAGTTGAGGTTCTTGCAATCACGGATACATTTTATGTATTTTATATTAGAATAATATTTCATTCCCGCCTTTATTTTACAACCATCAATATTGCACCACAAAAATACTTTAATTTCATGTGATCCTACCCATGCACAGTGAAACCTCGATATAACGAAGTTCAAGGAGCTTCATATATAGTTTTATTACTGTTATAGAATATCAATACAAAGAAAAATGCAAAATAAAAAAATGTTATAAGTAGGTATGTTAAACTTTTTTTTTAGTTTTAATTTCCAGATAATTATAAGCACTTAATTGAAAGTTGTCAAAAGGTACGAAGAAAATCTGTTGTTTTAATTTATTTGCGCTTGTTTGAATAAAACAATCAATAGATTTTATACATTTGTCAAGCCCAAAAATATTTAAAAAATCGACTTGCGCTTCACTGAATAACGCAATACCCTTCGTTAAATAAATTTCAATTATTATTCATGCTCAAATTTTTTTTTTATTTTTTATTTAAAAATTGGAAAATTAATGAATTACAATCACAATGAATTAAAAAGCATTAGGGGCTAGGCCATCAGCTTTGTGCTCAAAATTAGTTCAGTATAAATATCTATGGAACATTTTTTTATGGAAAATTCCGCAGTGACGAGGTTTTTAAGAGGCTTTGCAAATATTTTGTTTTATTGAGTTGTTCGTTTTATTAAGTTTCATTATATCGTAGATTATAAAGGGTGGTTAAGTTTCAAGGACCGGTATTGATTTTGAATAAAATACAATTTTTTTAGAAAATTATTGTCATTTCTCTTTATTGTGATAATATTGGTATAGCTCAATTACGTATGGAATAAAATATCGGTCAAATGACCTCCGCGGCCTCGGCGGCACACCTCATGGTCCACATCCGATGGTCCAAATTTTCGATGACGCTGAGGCGTAATTGAGGTTATATGCCGTTAATGTGCCGAGTTATCTCATCCTTTAGCTCTTGAATTGTTGCTGGCTTATCGACGTACACCTTTTATTTCAAATAACCCCAAACAAAGGAGTCCAACGGTGTCAAATCAGATGATCTTGGCGGCCAATTGACATCGCCGCGACGTGCGATTATTCGGCCATCAAATTTTTCGCTCAAAAGAGCCATTGTTTCGTTAGCTGTGTGACAAGCGGCACCGTCCTGTTGAAACCACATATCGCCCACATCCATATCTTCCAATTCGGGCCATAAAAAGTCCGTTATCATCTCACGATAGCGAACACTATTCACAGTAACTGCCTGACCGGCCTAATTTTGGAAAAAATACGGCCCATAAACCGCACCAAACAGTCACTCTTTGTGGGTGCATTGGTTTTTCGGCAATCACTCTTGGATTATCATTCACCCAAATGCGGCAATTCTGCTTATTGACGAATCCACTGAAAATGTGCCTCATCACTGAAGATGAAGTGCGCGATATGCATTTTGATTTGAACGCCCGCTTTCATAATAAGCCTGAATAACTTTAACGCATTGCTCGATTGTGTTTCTTGCCATGGTTCAAATTGAGTTAGTCTGAAATTGAAAAATGTCAAATCAAGTGCAGAAAAAAAATTTACGTTTAGGTGTGGTTCACATTTAACATCGGCCCATTTATTATGTCCAATCTGATGAAGAATTTTTAGACTTTATTCGAGAAAATATGGTTAAAATTGGTCAAAGGGAATATCATCTTGCGCATTTTGCATGAAATATTCCATAAGAAATATCACGTGAATTATTTTAATATTCGACAGAAACTATAATGAAACTGAATATTTTGTTATCACTATTGATATCGATTTTGCAGTGCAAATATCATTAGCTTTTATTGCAAATCGTATTATAAAAAAACTAATGATTAGACAAAATTGTAACAAACAATTTTGAAATATTGCAATATTTATTATTTTTGTTTTTTGCGTGGTGTAATTTACTTTTCACATAAGAAAAAATTACATTCAGTTACTTTTCCCTTTAAAAAATAATTAAATAATTGGCGCGCACACTTCTGTAAGGCATTTGGTCGAGCTCATTCTCCTATTCGTGGCGTGCGTCTTGATATTGATCCACGAAGAGAGGGACGTTTTAAGTCGGCTACGAAAGATAAATTATTTTTTGCGAGGAGCTTTGTAATGGGCCAATGCCATTGCCTGTCGATGGGCGACCACTATTAGAAAAAACATTTTCTATCATTTTTAGCCCGCCTCCGAACAGCACATGGTTTTTAATGATAAGCATTTTCATCGCATAAACTCATTCAGATTTTCAAATAAAATATTTATGTACATACATATGTAAAAAATTATAATACCCTTGGACACAAGTGCATGTGGGTTTGAATACCTGAAACATAAAAATAGATGCATATAGACGTGTCTATGCGTACCGAATTTCAAGTTATTACTTTGTTTTCCGTCGCGTCTTTGTTCTGAGGTGTAGTCGAGCTGTAAAGGTGTAGTCGAGCAGTATTATTAACTGAACCTGCTGTGCTAGAAATCCGTCACAGACTTGCTAACTAATTCAACGCCAGCATGCACTTACGTCACGCAACTGTGACGTAAACTGCGTCGACGCAACAGGAATCCGCCCTGCTGAGAATGGAGAAAGTGTTTGTTATTTGTTTGGAAATGTCTAGTTTGAAAATTTACAGAAAAGTAGGGCTCAAATTTTTCGGATTTTAGGTAAATCGCACATTCGCACGCAAAACAGCAGCGACCAAAAATGCTGTAGAAAAAATTCAGAGAGTTCTGATTATATTTTTGTCATGGATAATTTTTGTAAATGCGTCTGTGACTTTGAGCAGGTTAGCAACCATTTTTACGTTCCGAAGTACATATTTCAGCCCTGAATTGTTGGTACGTGCACTTGAAATCTTCGCTGCCTTCGTCTCCGTCACACCTATGCACTAGCCGCGGAGCGGGTATGAAGTTTTAATTGTGAGCAGCAAGTGCGAGTAAAATTTTATAGCCAACTAAATGACCGAAATAAAGTAATTAACCTTGTTCGTCTGACCCAACTTTTAGACGAGTATAAGTATACTGTTTGTTTTGCTATTGTTGATATACATATTTAGTAATGTACATACACACGAGCTTGTATACTTCACTGGATGATTATACTAAAGGTAGTTCCTTTGTAAAAATTAAGTCGTAAATTCAACACGTAATTGTAATTATGAGGTACATCAGACACTCTGCGCTCGCCGCTACTGTGGCCATATAAACGCATACCAGCTATTTCTGAACGTTAATGCGGGTCACATTCTATTGCGATCAGATCAGAGTTGATACTCACTGCGCAGGCAAGCTCGCCGGCATTCGTACAGATATGACACAATTGTTGTACCACTGTTCACTTATAAGACATGACATACATAAATTTTTTACTATTTATATGCCAGTTTTTAAACAAGCAAACAAATTAGTTTAGTGGAAGGTCGCTCCACGTCTTCTCAGACATGTTTTTCGTGCTGTCACTTCCTCATAAAGAAATCTTATTTTCCGATGTTTTAAAATAAGAAAAAAATGGAACAGTTTCAAAATATGAAAAAAAAACTTTTAAATCCAAAAATATAAAAAAAAAAAACAAAACCGAAACATCATTCCACTTTATTGGAGTGCTTGTATTGTAATTGAACATTTTTTGGTTAAACGTATTTGTGCATATCCTGGATTCACAAATCTAAATTAATGTTAAAATATAATATTATATCTGGATAAAATGGAGACACTTTTGCTGCGATTCAAATGTGCATGCCACTGACGAGGAGCTAGACGACTATTTCAGCAATCCTCTCTTTTAAAGATACATATGCACAGGGTTTGATTGAAAAGTAATGAGCCTTATTTTTTTAAGCAGTTTTATTAAACCTTTTTGCTTATACAACTAATATTCTTCAAAATAGGACGCTTTAGCGTTAATACACCGCTGGTAGCGGTCCTTCCACTGCAGGAAACATCTTTTAAACTCATCCGCCGGAATCGCGTTCAATTCGGCTGTCACAGTTTTTTGGATCGCCTCGATGGAGTCGAAACGCCTCCCCTTCAGCTTTCTTTTCAGGCGCGGGAACAAGAAGAAGTCCGGAGAGGACAGGTCTGGGCTGTACGGAGGGTGGGGAAGCACCGGAGCCCCCATCTTGGCCAATGCAGGGGTGCAGAGGAAGGCGGTGTGCGCCGGCGCATTGTCGTGATGAAGGGTCCAATTGTTGACGAGGTTGGGCCGAACCTGGGCGACGCGGTTTTTCAGCCGAAGGAGCACTTCTTTGTAAAATGCCGCATTTACAGTGTTTCCTGGAGGTGCAAACTCCTTGTGGATGATGCCTCCTGAGTCGAAAAAGATGACCAGCATGGTTTTGACCTTGGATTTCGACAAGCCCGCCTTCTTGGGTCGTGCAAAATCCTAACACACTTTTAAAACAGCTTTCACGCGCGGAGCGATGTTTACTGCACCGCTGTTGCCAGCGAACTGGGACCGGTTTCTAATGGAAGGGGAAGGTCCAACGATCATTTTCCCCCACCAGCCGATTCGGTTGATCGCTTGGCTGACGCTCCGCGCGGGAAGGCTCATTCCTTTTCAATCAAACCCTGTATGTACCTTCGAGGGCATAAGGACGCCTATTAGGACGATATTTTGCGCGTACACCCGTTTTGACGAGCTCCTCCTTCTATTTGTGGTGTGCGTCTGGATGTTGTTCCAGAAATGGAGGGACCTACAGTTTCAAGCCGACTCCGAACGGCTGATATTTTTTTATGAAGAGCTTTTTTCATGGCAAAAATACCTCGGAGGTTTGCCATTACCTGCCGAGGGGCGACCGCTATTGGAAAAATTGTTTTCTTCATTTTTGGTGTTTCACCGAGATTCGAACCAACGTTCTCTCTGTGAATTCCGAATGGTAATCACGCAAGGAGGCCGTCTTTCTTTTGCTATACTCATGCATTATTCTGCATGTAAAAATGTTAATTTTTGCGCATTTTTATTCGTGAAATTTAAACGAAAAAAATTATGAAAAAAAATAATTTCCGTTCAATAATAAAAATCAAAAAATTGTCTGATTTTTATAGCTAAAAATTTTTGCACGATACGTTAATTTACGTGATACTTTTAAGTGATATTTATTCAGTACTCGATACTTTGTTCCGATACCAGAAACAAGTACAAGTATCGATACCAATGTGATGTCGAATGATCACTACCCGCAACGAGACTTCGAAAAACCGAGACACATCATCGACTATTTATGGTAGAAATAAGCTTTATGAGAGATCAAAAAAATGTATTAGGCTTCATGGCTTATTTTATTACATGTTATGGCATTTTTCACACGAATTCATAAAAGGCAAAAAAACATGTAATTGTACGGATAATATTTAATTCTTTTAATCGTTGCCCGTTGTTGAAATTTCGGCCATTAATAACAAATCTCATTTCATTTACTTATTTTTATTAAACTTAATGAAACTTTATACAAAATTTGCATTACTAAAAATTCGTTACTTAAACGCAATGTGTCAAAAAAGTAAGCTAACTTTTAAAAGGTCGTGTTCAACATACATTTGATTACCGATTATTTTAGAAAGGTTTGTTGCCCTCGGTGATTTTATGGCTTCGAAAAAATTGATTTAGAATCTTTGAATCTTTTAGCAAAAGCCCTTGACAACTTTTCTTGCCCACAAAAAAGTACCGTGAAAAAATGTAAAAATGAGAAATAGGAATAAAAACCGCATTGTTGGCATTGCTCAGACTATATCAGAGACTATGTCAGATGTTTTTCGAGGATAAGAAAACGCGTTGGCATAAGTGTATTATATTCGAAGGTAATCACGTTGGAGGGGACAAAATAAATACTGATAATAATAAAAAATAATTTTATTTTCGTTCCCTCCTCGTATATTGCACAGAAACCAATTAGTTTGTTCCTCTTTTAACGTTTTTCCCCAGTGAAATGTTATTCAAATTTGTAACCTTTTGTTCGTTCTGTCAAACCTGTTGTTATAGCAAAATAAAAAATGGATAATGCAAAACACATTCCGCAGATCCACTATTTATTCTCTTTAACGCAATTCAGATCGATGAACATATACGGGTTATTTTGATATTAGTTTCTATGAACGTATCTGCCTCTTCTCCCTACCTCTTATTTTCCGATATTAATATGACTTTTCGATAATAAATATATATATGTATGTATGTATGAATGTATACGTATATGTAGCTGAACCCCAAATGCTTCATGGAAATTCAATTAATAGAGCACGATGAAATGGAGTGCTAAATTTTCATATGAATGTGTGCGGCGTATTTTTATGTCGTCGGCCGGCAATCATGCAGTTATACTAATTTATTCAAGACCTTTCAAGTAACGCTGTAAATCGTTTGCTATCTTCTTTAGTTTCCGAGATATTGCGTATAACTTTGTCATACACATTCCTGCAAAATTTCAGCCAAATGTAAAATACGAGAAAATTTTACTTGAGAAAATTCATCAAAAGGTTTAAAATAAGCATTGTTATTTCACAAAAAAAAAAACAAGCTAGTGCCGCACTTTAAATAAACTGCAATCCAACTTTCAAACGCGAATTCCCATTTTTTAATAGAAATTCCAATAAAATAGGTTTGATTTCGAACAGTTTATGTAATTATAGCGATTCTTTAAATAAATAAAAATACCATTTCAAAAGTATGATAGCTTTAAAATCAGTTAAGGCACCCATAGATTTCAGCTTTGATCTATGTATTTGTATAAGAAATTTATGTTAAAAAATTAAATAATATATTTTCTTATACTCGTACAAGCAATCAGAAAATCTTCAGTTCAGTTATTAAGTATTGATTTTTGAAGCTGAAGATATATATGTATATATACTATATATATATAGTAATGTATGGTACATGTATCTAATTGGTGCTTACACTATTTATTGGGTGTGTGGCCGAGCTCTTCCTCCTATTTGTGGTGTGCGTCTTGATATTCTTCCACAAATTGGGGGATCTACAATTTTACGCCGTCTCCGAACAGCGGACGGTTTTTTATGAGAAACTTTTTCATGGCAGAAATACACTCGAAAGGTTGCCATTGCCTGCCGAGGGGCGACCGCTACTAGAAAAAACTTATTCTATCATTTGGTGTTTCATGAACGGAATTTCGAACCTGCGCCCATCCAAATGATAGACACGCACCAAACCATTCGACTACCGCAGCCGCGACATATACATTCGGCTTTTATATAAGCGATCCTTTTTAGACTATTGCCCGTTCTATCTTGGCGAACTCCTCTCCTCCTTCGCATATAACCAACGATGCTGAGGCTGGAGCTGGATTGTTCAGCGATGCACCCATACTCGTAAAACGGCTTCAGATGTGGAAACCCTCCTGCCATTTGCTATGCCACTCTGGCCCTAGAGGAAAGTTTCAGAAATCGTCTTCAAAAACTTATCCACGGTTCTGTCTTTACCACTTTGAACTGCTTTGTTTACCTCTCTACGTGCTTCTGTATGAGAAGTCTGATTAGTCCAGCATTCAGCCTGCCTTTATCACTGTGTGTCGACTTAGGTACAGGCGAGCACAATCATTACCTAAAATACAACAAATTTAAGTGGTATATAGTATATTATGTATGTGTGTAGCAAAGAACATTTTCCTAACTCCCAAAACTGTCTCACATTCAGAATCTGAAATGTTATTGTATTAAACAGTTAAACCTTTATTGTTATTTGTTTTTACGTAAATTTCCGTGCAGCGCTTATGAAGAGAAGAATTTTGTCCCTACTCGCTTCATTTTTCAGTCAAGTTCATTTTAGCAATTTGTTTGACGCTTGTTTCGCACAACAGCTTCGAACGGAATATTTTTTCTTTTGACTTTGCTCTTCTGATTTCTTTGCATCTGTGTGTAGCAGTTGGCGCCCCAAATGTAGTATTCTCCTCATCTGACTGCCAACATCTCGGTCTGAAGTCAAGAATCCAACAGACTGGGGCCATAGGCAAATACCGACGATCAAGCACTGCATGCTCTAAGCATACATACGAACGAGCAAATATGTATGTATGTGACGGTGGGGTTGCAAGCGGGGGAAAGACAATTTCGAATGAGCAGATCTGCTGAGTACTTCCCAATGATTTGAAGTGGAAAATGTTTTGTAAATATTTTATTTTTTGTTTTTTATTTTCAAAGAACTTTTCCCTCACATATTTTCTTCTATGCGTACAAATGTATATGGATATGTATGTATGTGTGTGCATAAATGAATGAATGTTCACGTAAAGTTTATTTTGGCTTGATATTTTTGTGTTTTACTTTGTATTTCACAAAAAATTTTTGTGTAATCTTTAAAGCAGACAATGATGACAGCAATGCTAACAACAACAATGAACTGGATTGTTGGGCAAAAAAGAAAATAGGCATAAAATATAGCGACAGAGCGACTAAAAGGATGACAAGTACATAGTTTGTATCAGCATTTTGTCGAGTTAAGGCTGACGCTCTGCCACTTTAACGCTGTTGGCATTTAATGACGCTGGTGCTGAGTCGCCGCCCACTCTTGCAGTCATTGACGAAATTTTGCACAATTCGTTTTGCGGCAGCTAACACTTCAAAGTGCGAATGTCAAGCGAAAATAAAATGTCATATTGGAAGTTGGTTTCCGGAATAATGGTGCTAAGGTATGAGTGGGTGTTGAAATTAAAATTCAGATATGTATGAAAGTATGTAAAAGAGATAGTTAGCATTTAGCTATATACGAGTAAGAATTCGAAAATACTTAAAGGGTATATTTTCATGAAAGTATATAAAGAAATAAGGTGAACAAAGCTAAAAGTCAAGATGTAGTAGAGATTCTCAAATTTTTTGCACAAATTTCTAGCGCCACACAATGAGGCGTACAGTTCAGAAAGGGTGTAGCCAGTATTTTGTTTAGGGGAACCAAATTTCACTAATTTTAATCATTTTATTTTAACACCTACATCCTCTTCGTACTGGAAATCTTCTCGAATACGCTACTGCCACATCTGGTACGAAGATATGTTCCACAACTTTAAAAAACTTAAAATTTTTTCCCAAAAAACCGTGCAAAAAACTAATAATTTCATCCATGTTGCCTATTTATGAAGCAAAAAAATATTCAGATGAAGAATTTCGTTCGTTATAAGCGTCAAGCGTTTTCGTTCGTTTTTTGTTGCTACAAAGTGTGTTATTAACGACTTTTTTCCTGGTTTTTCAAGTTGCTTTAACAATTCTTCATATCCAGCTGCACGAACTTAAAGTGATGTTGAAATTTTTATCCACGATCCACGTGAGGATTATGAGTTAATTTGGTCCCAGTTGGACTTAGTTAGTTTAGTCATTTTAAGGATTATTACAAGACACCCGTATTTTTTGGCAACTTCTTTGTAGTAATTTTATTGAACTTTGTGTCGGATGACTCTCGATAGGTGTATGATAGGCATGATAGGTGTATAAGTAGTATGCATTTAGTGTACGCTTTCAATTTAATATTTCATAAACCATTTTAAAGATGAGGAGATTTGCGCGACATGGCATGGCATCGATAAACAAACAGTGTGACTTGCTGCATATTTACAGGCGAGAAGAAAATCTAACGCAACTTACTAACAGGGGTTTTCAAAAGAAACTTTGAACAAAGCACACCCGAGACTTGGTAAATATTTCATGTCTTTAAGGTTTCCAACCAGCTAGTGATAGAATAGTCCGAGGTGTTTTAGGCTATAGTAGCGTTTGCGTTGATTGTTGAAACATCGCGATGGTTCTCTATGTTTCCTCTCATCGAAAATAGTCATACTTAAGCTGAAGTACAATAGTACAATCAACCAAAATACCATATATCTGACTCACTTGTGGCAAGCGGTTGTTGAAAATCTCGATGATTCTCTCTCGCAGTATCTGCGAATCGAATTGCCAGTCTCGTTTAACATTAGATAAGAATCGGTAAATATATCTTGGACTAGCTTATGATCCATGGCAATTTTATTTGTACATGCGATCAATTTTTTATAAAAAACTATAATCATTGGAATTCATACATATAATAAAGAAAAGCAAATGTTTGTTGGTTGGTGAAAAAATAAATGAGATCATAGTAATTATTGGATATACCGGATTCTATGACATTTTTAAATTTGTACGACGTGTTGTAATGTTACCAAAAGGACTAAACAAAACAAATTTTGCTTAGCTGTATACCCAATTGTTATCTCAATTAGTATAAATAATGTAATATAAAAGTCAGCCGAGCCGAAACATCCGAAAAACAACTCAAGATTAGAATCGGACAGCGAGTGGATTGATGACCCGATTGTACTTTTGCAACAATAATGATTCCCTCGATTGTGTAAACATCTCAGTTTCGCCCGATACTATAATCAGTTTTTAGTTCCATAAAAAAAATATTGGTATAGAAATATGTATTAAGCATTTTTTGGTAAAATTAGTTTTTGTTTGTGTATTTATTTATGTTTTTTCATTTCAATGTAACTTCCTTACAAAAGAAATTAATATATTAGTTTGGAAATCCATTATTTTTGCGTAAAAATTTTGGGCAAATGGCTTAAAACTGTTTTATGGTCGATTTTTAGCTTCTGGGCGATGCCACGACTACTAACATGTCGGTAAACTTCCATTATTTCTGGCATTTTCCTTAACATCATAAACGTCTGAACGGAATCGTTGAAACCGAAATTACATGTAATTAACTGTTACAGTATCGGCATCATAAACACCATTCACAATTTCAGCGGCCTGGCTTGCATTTTCGCCTTTATCCATTGTTTTATTGTGAAATGTCATCTTGACAACGAGCATAAACTTTAAATTGTTTGATTGATACTTTAATGGAGGCAGTGTTATGTCTCTATTTTGTGCGGGACAAAATCTATGTAATATGGTTTGAACTTAAAATAATAAGGCAAAAACTAAATTTTATTACTTATATATGTATGTAGGTACATACCTGAAGTAGATGACCGTACACACATATTATTTTAATATTAATTGACATCCTTAGTATCAACACTACCTGAAAGAAAACATTTTTCTAATAGCGGTCGTCCCTTGGCAGACATTGTCAAATCTCCTAAGGTATTCGTGCCATAAAAAACCGTATCAAAAACCCGTTATTTTACTTAAAAGAATTAGTTTTAAACTTTACTGCAGATTTTACGCCGAAGCAACAACGAATTATTAAAATAAGCTGTCATGTCATTCAATACTACGCTCGAGTCAAAAACCCTGTTTTACTGGTATTACTCGTATTAATATTCTTAGGGCCACTCTTTAGCCGACATATCTCTTCTGTATATTGTTGGTACTGTTTATATATTAATTGATAGAAAAGTGCAAATAATGGTTACTAATCCTTAATGCACTCTTCAAACAGGGGCGGATACATGGGGGGGAAATAGGGGAAAACTACATTATATTGTTATAACTTTGTTTCTGAAAAAAATGTTTCCTCCCAAAAATGACCTCTGGATCCGCCACTGCTTCAAAAACCAAAATTCAATAAGTAATCATTATTCAACACTCCTTCTTTACTAAATTTCATGTTTCTACATGCAATGGTTTAGAATTTGCTTTTCTGATAGTTAGTTCATCCAGAAGGAATTCATCTAAGCGTATCTCCCCTTGAATTGATGTGAGTTGAGACAAAAAAATTTCAATATGATCATGAATTCATATGAATGAAACAAATCCTATTTCCTTGCTTCGAAAATGATTCTTTGGTACTTTTAATGCGTTCACCACAGCGCTCGGTAACCAAATATTATATATGCACACATTTGTTGTATTTGTGTTCGAAGAGAAATCGAAAACGTGGGTGGTTAGCCGACTCTCGAGAACTATGCGCATAATCGTCTATTGGAAAAGCACGCAATTCAAAGCTCATTCAGCACTGCCCTTGCGATTTTATAATCGTCACTGCGAATACTAGGCGAACCAGAAACTGGACTTATCGATTGACTTACTCAAGGATGAAAAAGTCTATGTTCTCTTCTTTCTACAATATTCATAATGCTTGACATGTTAAATCTTTCTTCATCAAAATTATCTGTCGTTCGGAGTCGGCTTAAAACTGTAGGTCCCTCCATTTGAGGAACAACATCAAGACGCACGCCACAAATAGGAGGAGGAGCTCGGCCAAACACCCAAAAAAGGGTGTATGCGCCAATTATACTACGGCCGCTGCAGCTTATTGGCGTCGCTCATCAGTAAGCAGTATGAACTACCGAGCACATAGCTGCCATGAAAAGCTTCTCACAAAAACATTAATTAAAAATAATGAATTAAATGACTACTTATTAACAATTTAGTTAGTCTTAAAAATGAGTACAAAAGTTATCGAATTCAGTGTTGTCCATAAGATTGGTTGAAGCAGCTGCTTTATGTGCTTATGGTTATGGCACCTCTAATTTAACAATTAACCTTACGCCTAACTCAAGACGTCATGGTGCGCTGCGATGAGCTCGTGCAAGTATTTGGTCCAGCCAAGCGGTGTGAAAGCATTTCTGATGTAAAAGCATTAGCGGCTCGTGTAGAGTGTGGAATTTCTTAGTTGTACACCAAACTGAAGGTTATATCGACCGGATATACATTTTATCGACAGAAATATGATCGTGAGAACTTATTCACAATAACTCGTACAAATATTCCTCCAACATGACCTAAAGCTCGAACAAATCTTTTTCTAATCACAACACAAGAAAAAAGTAATCCAAATCAGTCCAGCCGTTCTCAAGTGATAATGTAAGATACATGCAGCAATTGATTTTTATTTATGTATAACATAAAAAAGACTTCTTACCACATTAATGTCATGAAGCACGTTGCTTTTTGCATTGCATTTCGAATTTTTCTTCTAACAATCCATCTATATATGTATACCATTTAATATAAAATGAATAGTTTGTGAAAAGTAATTTTGCAATCCCCAAAAAAATCCCCATTTGCACTCAACTTGTTGGCGGTCACATCACCTAGGATTCCCAGCGGGTGCTGCCAACTTTTCCCACTGATGTCTAACTGGCATGTCTCACATAAAACGTACTTGCATTGCACATATGTATATGTATGTACAGATGTATATCTACCTATTTCTATATGCTATTTTTTAGCTTGCCTTTTTTTATTCGTTAGGCGATAAATGTTAGTACTGATCACTGCCAGCAAAACTTGTGTGTAACTAACAATGCTAAATATAACAACCTTAATTATATTAAATTGATTTTAAAAAGGCAGTCACAGTTACAACACCACGAACAGTCATACACTGTCACAATCATAACCGCAAAGGCTGTGGCAACCCCGCCGGAGAAGGTGGTGGCAGTGGTAAGAGCAGCAGTGTGACAACGACAATCAACAACGCGCTATGAACAACAAACGAGCGCACAGTGGCGATGCCATAGTTTTGATTGATAATTTTTTCGTCAAATTTCTGCTCGTTTTGCGCTTTTTCTTTTGACTTTGCTGACAGTCGTATCGCGGTTTTGTTCTACTGATGTACGTATCCATGTATTTGTTGTTGCGTTGGCTTTTTTGCTTGTGGCCGTTTAAATTTTTGCTGTTCTATGCACATTACTTACGTGCACTTTTTTCGCGCATACATTGTTTTTGTTGTGGAAGAAATATTCGCAAAATGAAGTCGTCACTCGGAATTGTTCAATTATGGGACTTGTCGCTGTGTCTGGCACAGCCGTAGCCGCATTAGTGCCTATGACGCTGGTAATAGCTAGAGCAGTGACAACAACGCCAGCGCAAGCGTTGGTGCATGCGTGCATGTGACACTTTGACAAATCGGAAAAAGTCGGCATGGCAAAGCAACTTGTTGCCGCTGCTGCAAGTCGTCTTCCCTGGAGCCCCTGCTTGAGTAGAATTGACTTTATTTGTTGCGCTGTAAGTTCTTGTTAGGAGTGCTGAGATGCACAAGTTGGAAATATTTGTATTAAATATTAATTGACTTGTGGGTCTTAATTTATGACAACATAAATGACATAAACTTTACTCGATCGACTTTTGGCGCTTGCCGAACCCAAATAGTTTAGTATAGTATAAGGCTTTGTAAATGGAAAATCCGCATTGCAACTGGACTAAATGAAAAACTTCATTAATGTCATAATCAAACGCACACAATTCAATTACTTCAGCGTAACTCAAACATGTTTTATTTCTATAAGTTTTGAAAAAATATTTCAACAGAATTGCGTATAAGCAAAAAATTCTGCTGATCGGCCTAGAATATCCAAAGAATAGAGTAATAAAATTACAAAATTACAACCTGTTGCTGCAACTTCAAATTTCAACGGGAACATTTTATGACACTAATGGCCGAACGACGATTCGTTAGCAATTAAAACTCGAGTAAGTAGGTTGTTAGCCCGGCTGCCCTAGCTTGGTGATATATGAAAAATACCTACACCTCCCAGAGGATGTTGCCCGTTTTGGTCCACTAGTGGCATTTTGTTTCCCAAAGATGCGACTAATGGGAGACAGGCAACCCCACACGGCGTCCTATACTACATTCGAGTTTAAGGAGCAATAACATTTCGCATAATTGGTAATTGCGCGACATTTTATCCTGAAATATAATGCACGTAACAGCTCAGTAATTCAACTTATTAATGATATTAAGAGGGTGGCAGTATAAGTGCAGTTTCAATTAAAATTGTATGGATGAAATTTTCTCCAATGTAAAATCAGCCCCAGTCTTCTTCTTCTCGATTCTGGGCCGAGTTTAACAAAGCGCGCCAGTCGGTTCTTTCTCGTGCTAACCGGTGGCAGTTGGAAACACCAAGTGAAGCCAAGTCTTTCTCTACCTGATCTTCGAGGGGACTTCCTCTGCTACCACCAGCTGATACCGTACCGAATACTTTCAGAGCTGGAGCGCTTGTATCCATCCGGACGACATGACACAGCTAACCCCGCTGGATATTTATTTGCTGCAGTACATATGTATATGTCGTCATAAAGCTCAAACAGCTCATGGTTCCTTCACCTGCGATACTCGTCGTTGCTAACGAGCAAAGGTCGAAAAATTTGCCATAGAATCTTTCTCTCAAACACTCCAAGGGGCGCCTCGTCGGATGTTGTCATAGTGCAAGTTTCTGCACCATACGATAGGTCGGTCATGATGAGGGGCTCATAGAGTATTACCTTTGTTCGTCAGCAACAGTCAATGGCTCTAAAATAGGCACAAATGAAATAAGGATTGTCTGTGATTTTAGTAGATAGAGAAGATAATGCGGAAAGCAATGGCCTTGTCGCAACAACCGTTAATGTGCAAACTGGTCGTGTACGCGCGAAGCATAACGCAAGTCATGAGTTTTCAGTACCTGTGATCGACGATAACATCGCATAGGGACCTGGTGGAAGTGGTCAAAATGCAAGCAAGTAAAGCAGCTCGGATTTCCGGCTACCTGAGAGATGTAAACATAAACAATAAAAACATGAGTGTTAGGAGCAAAACACAAATATAAAAAACGTGGCGGACACATCCTGACATAGACCCGATTTACACGAGGAGACATCTGGAAGGGAAACATTTTGTTCAAGGGCGAAGGACGGTCGGGGAAGAGAGAAGGGATTTTGTCTCCCGTACTCGGCGACACGCTTTGCTCTTCTTATTCGTATTTCCAATCTTTCCAATTTTTGATAGTTGCTTCATTCGTTTTCTTCTTTTGTGGGAGAAGGTTCTGAGTTATGTGTTGGTTTTCAAGCAAACGGAAGATAACAAAGATGACAAACATCCGAACACTGCTTGGGAAATGCACGATTATTTTTGCTAGTAAAGTAGGTATAATTTAAAATATATTATGGGGCATGTTTATGTTGAATTCTAATTTTCCTCGCATTTCTAGTTACCCAAGTTAATTTTAAGTTAATTATTTACATATGAAGTATTTTTAATTTAATTTTTTTTATTCAAGTATAAGAATTTATAAATATATTTCAATAAAAAAACAACAAATTATTTATTATTTAACTAGTTTGCATTTTTCATTCATATATTTAAGAAACTGTTGTCGAACGCTCTCTGCTTTACATGTAAGCGCGTGCTAGAATACATCCGAACCAGACGATGCTAAAGTGTTAAATGTCAAAATGTCGCGGAAACATTTTTGCCCGTGTGAACGCGAATGAAACTTCAAAAGAGAATTTCCAGTGTCTCCCTTCCAGATGTCTCCTCGTGTAAATCGGGTCATACACAATCGAAACTCGCGCAGATACGACTACAATACAGGGCGTTCTTACCACCACACAAATGCATCCGCTCAGAGCGATTTGTGGCCGTAGTAGACTTGATCATACCACATACAAAGAGGGTCCTTCATTATGTGATATTCAAGACATCTGGAAATGGGGCCGATGACAGGGAAAGAGTGGCAAAAGCATTCAAAGAGAATGGGTGCTGGCCGTGTAGCCGGAATCGCTATTAAAAGTAAACCAATCTCCAATAGACCACCGAAACGAAGGCATGAAACGTTGGACGTCTGAGTCGGAAAATGAGTAAATTGTTAAATTGTTATTGTTAAATATTTCGTATAATTGTAACAAGTGTGCATAACATTTATATGAATTTCTAATTTTAAGAGAAATTTCGTTGGAAATAACAAGATCGAATCTTAAGTAGAGTATAAGAAGAAGAAGAAAATTATATGATTAATTTTGCGCCACCTTGTGCTTTCTTATATGTAATAGGAGTATTTTTTACTTCAGTTACACAATTTTCTTAATTTGCCATTACCACTAGGTGCAGATATTATTGATAAACCCGAGTGCGGTACAATGTACTTCATGTTGTTTGAGTGCTGTACTTGCTTGTTGTCCCGACAAAAAAAAAACTATTTTGATAAAGAATTATTTATGATATTATAAAAATAAATACTCCAATACACACCCCTTATCCTTGCACTTCTAATTACTGAGGCATTGGATAGTCAAGGGCAACCCATATATGAACAAACACACTGAGACGCCTGAGAAATTTTCCAATTTTCCCAGTTTTATCGCTAAGTTCGATCACAAATTAAGTAATCAAAGTGCGACGTTTTTATTCTCATCCCATACTTTTTCCACATATCCTAGTTTTTGTGCAGCGAACAACGGGTGCTTCAGCAGCTGTGCCACATTGGCATGCGCTTCTGCCAATCAATGTGCGCCACTGAATACCAGACTTCCAACTTTTGCCATAATTCCTTCTCTCTCACGCGGTCAGTGTCTCCGACGAATGTAATGTAATCTTGAATTGCCGTTGTTGTTGCTTTAGCTGCACTTGCCCGAGTGTGGACACAACAGACAGCAAGCAAGCACATGAAAGCACGTTCCGAAAAAAGAACGATATTGAGAGTGGTTGAGAATCGAGTTTTCGTCGCATCAATGCATTCATAGTTTGGCCGCCAATCACAATAAATACATAAATACATTCAGCCACACATACTCGTAAATATATGGAAGTACGGATGTATGACTGTATGCAGTGCGCATCAAATTGGTTGTATACCACGTTGAAACGATCAATTGTATCATCAACGATCGTCGAATCGCTCGATCGATTGTCCGATTGTCCGATGTTTATCTCCACAAATGGACAATGTGTTGTCAGTTAATATGACTGTCCTGTGGCGAAATTGATTTGCAGCGTTAAGCTGAACTCTGATGCCCAGTGGAATGGTCAGTTGTAGTTCGCATAAAGCATTAACTATTTTTTATTACAATTAAAACGCAGTAAAAATGTTTATACGAACGTGTGCACTTGTAGTCATATGACAGAATATTTTACTTTTTTATTAAATGATGACCTGTTTTTACTCGCACTTGCCCAATGATCTTACATTTTCTCAGTAAGCTATACTTTCGTCTAACACATCATTGGATTGAATCTAGTCGAATCGAGTCGAATTGATTTCACTACATTTCATATTCAAACTGCAGTCAATTTCGTCAGCGGTGCGTGATCGGTGTGTGCAAATGTGTCAATTAGATTTATTATCGCTTGGTGATCTTTAAGCGTTGCCTTGTCATGATCCCTCTCATTGCAACCAAAAGCATCGTGGCACACAGCCATCCATACAGCGTACATATCTCTGTACATATTAGCACTGCGAGCTGGGTACATCGTTGTCCGCTTGTCGGTCTGTCTTACAGGCTCACTGAGCAAATGCCCGTATTCCTGTACACCTATCCGTCTGTCTTTTTGTGTCTGTCTATCTTATTGACTGACTTGGGCAGCATTGGCACAGCCTGTCGAGCGATGTCTTAACGTTGGCACAAACGTATTACAAAAAGCTCCACATTCACGTCCACAGCCACGTTTCGCCTCTTGTCTGGTCTGCTTGTTACTTGTCTGACAGTCTGTTTCGTGCATGCATTACAAAATACTCAACTAGGTATTACTAGCTCCAGCTCAGGCTCCAGCTCCAGCCTTAACTCCAGCTCCAGCACCAATGATAGACTGTGTTTCCCCTTCAGACGCCCTTTACTCCAGCCTTAGTGCCAATTGCAACAGACGTAAGACCTGGTGAGCATCTTGGCGAGAACACACAACAACGTGAAATCCCAATTGTAATGTGTTTGGGCACCCTGGGAATAAAAACAAAGAAAACACATGGTTTGCAGTGCTGACCGGAGTAAAGCAACACTCGTTACTTAGCTCCAGTAGGAAATGATTTTAATTTCCTTTTTATTAGTTATCATATTTTATGTGGTAAAATTGTTGCTTTTATAATGATTCTAGTGTCAAGTAAGAAAATATATGGATTGTAAAATATTGTTATCTCTGCTACAGATTTTTCTATGGAAACCCCGATGATCATATTAAACTAAAAATGTTTCTTATATGACTTATGGCAAATCGAATTTATTCGGAGAATGCCGGACTTATCACTCGACTATTTCAGAATACTTCGACATTAGGCGCATTTGCGTTCCTGGTCACAGGGACATTCCGGGAAACTGCGTGGTGGGTCATCTAGCTAGACATGTGACAATCGTTGTGGATTCCTCGTTTAATGAGAGGATTGTCACACCTTTTAAAACCTGTGTTCTGTTCCTTGAAAGTGATCCAGAGAACTTCTACCGTTAACAAAGCCGCAGGTCTCGACTTTTGTGGGTTTCCTTTCCGTCCATTGTCCGTTAGGTACTCACGCGGCGAAATTTGGTATTGCTCGAGTCCTTTCTGCGGCAGATGTCAGGATGATAAAGTGGAATCATCTCAGCCATTCTCCCCTTTTGTTCCGCTCCCGCTATTCTGAAATTAAGACATTTTGCTTTTCACTTCTTTGCTACGCTTGCGGATATAGCAGGTTTAGATATCACACACCGGATGATTTTCATCAGTAGTATGAGGCGGCTAATAAAGGGGTTTTTAATAAGAGGTGTTATTTCGATATTCAAAGAAAAATGCTATTTTTTAATGTAAATGATCCGATGTTTATTTCGCTATAAAGAGAAAGGTATGCCGTTAATAGTAGAAAATAACATCAGGCAAATGACTACCACGACCACGCTTACAGGACAATATCCTTTTCATGAAATTTTCCATAACCGAATTGCAAAGTGCCTGCCCTATGTCCTCGATAGCCTCACGAATTCCATCTTTAAGGTCCTGAATCGACCCTGGGCTGCTGTCGTAGACCTTCTCTTTCACGTGGCCCCAAAGAAAAAAGTCACAAAAAAGTCTTCAAGATAAAACACGGTCCGGAAGCTTTTCCCGTAAAAGATCAATGGTTTCGTTGCTTGTGTGGCACGTAGCGCCGTCTTGTTGAAAATAAACGTTGTCCAGATCAATTTCGGCCATAAAAAATTGCTAATCATCTTTCGATAGCGCAATCCATTCAACTGTAATACCTGTTATTGGAAAACTCTATATAATTATAATCGTAAGTTGTCATCATTCGGTCTTCTCTGCAATTCTCACACTTTCGTAAAATTGTGAAATTTGCGTACGTCTTAGAGCTAGTATTTCACGAAAATCATATTCTATATATTTTTTAAAATCAATAAACTGTTTTTTACAACTCAAAGCCATTAAGATTTAAAACAAAATATTTGCGATAATTTAATTTTTTCTTTTTCACGTCATATCAAATATTATATCAAAATCATACTCGATCTTGGTCTTCATTAGACGCAGTAGTGCAGACTTCTCAGACAATTACACGCTGAAATTATTGTTCACCGCGTTTGTTCACTAATTTGTGATTACAAGAATAGAATGGATACAAAAGGACTTTCTTAAATTTGCCCTAAGATCTTTAAATTTTTTCGTCCCATCTCCCTCTTATAACTCCTGCTTGTTATTAATTGGATTTAAGTCGCTTGAGTACAGAAGACCGATTCTGTCGCTTTATTTTGTGTTTAATTTAATTTAATTTGACATTTACTGTGCATTTCTTTTGCAACGCATTACCTTTTTTCGGGCAAGAACTTTACGAAGTTCTTACCCTTTTTATCTCAAAATATTAAAAACGAATTTTTAGTCCAATGTACCTTTTGCTCGGACTCTTCGCGAATTCTATGAGATCTCGAATTCGATAACGTTCCATATTTGCAATTACTAAAAATCAATTCTTTTCTTTGTTGAAGGCTCCTTTTAATTCGTTAATATAATTTTTATTGCTTTGATTAGTTTTATTTTAGTTTTAGCTCATTTTACATATTTGTTATATTATTAATAAATAAACCACTAGCACTAAATCAATTAGACAAAAAAATTAAATAAATAAATTATTCCATAAAGGTCAGTATTATAATTTCCAATATTTTTTGAAATTAGAAATATTTATTGGGATTTTTCCTTCAAGATCTAAAAGTAATTTTAGGCAGCAAGCAATTCATTCCTACTGGCCACATTCAGTCTTACCATTGGATACGTCCATAGGAGCAGCCATTTCATCTAAATAGCTGCAGTGACGTGCTCTGCTCCCTTGACGCAATCATTTAGTATAGAATGCACGCATGCAATTACACTAGCAAAAAATTTCTACTCACCTCTATAACCTCAGCTTGGAGTATCGAGCATATCTTAGCGCATGGCGCACGGCGTTCGAGGAACAACGCATTCGCCCGCTGCTTTACGATGGGCACAGAGTACTAACGTAAAAGTGTATTAACTGTCAAACTTTGACAGCGCATACTGATTCCGATTGTGGTGAATTGAACTTTTAGCAGGTGCACCAACACTTTGCAGAAACACCACTTAAGCGGCCAAAGCCAATACGTCGCGAGCTGTACAATACGAGCATATCGCCAGTCTCATGCTGCTTCTAAATTCGCTGAGAAGCTTTTTGTTATTTTGTTGGCGCTTTTTTGTGCCTTCGCACTTTGTAATTTAATACAATTATGAAATAAAAGTCGTGTCTCTGTTACATGCAACAAAAACCACTGCACACAAGAAAATAAAAGTAAAAAAGTTCTGTTGCCATTTAGAAATGCTAATGGGTTCAATTAAATGCGTAAGCAAAGGGAATAAGCGATTGTCACCAAGTGCAATAGACGCAATATGTAGCAACATTCAAAGTTGGTGTGAGAATTACGTTCCTAGGGAGAGAGAATTACGCTTTCCGATAATATAATATATTGGAAATAAAATAGAGTTATTGAAAGATGACCAGCTGCGAGGGAAGCATTGCAAGCCGCAGTCGACTGCACTTTTTTGGAGCACCATGTTTCAAGTTTCTGCTTTGTGCACCTTGTGAGAATTTTCCGATTTAAGTGTAAAATTTTATTTATTGACCAAATCCTTGAATATCGAATATCGACTCCATTCCGATGGTGCACCTCTCTATTGTAAATAAATCGTAAATTTTCGAGCCAACCGTAAATTATCAAAGCGGCGCTTACCCAAACTTGCCACCACTTATTTAAACAAGTATGCACATTGCCACATGATTTTGCCAATTTATGGCCGCCGCACTGCTGCATAACATGTCACTCTTGTCAACTTTATATCTTTGGTGTGTGTTGAGCACCTTATGTTCTCTTATCCTTATTGACCATTCAAATTCAAGGATAAACTACTGTCAAGCTGGTCTCTTCATTCTGGTGGCAATAAAATTCTGTTTTGGAAAGATAAATGTAAAAAATTGCAGCGGCTGGTAAGAACTGTTGGGCTAAGGTATATTTTTGATTGTAGTTTTATTTTGAGTTCATACTTTCATACATGGAATTCTTTGATTGCTTATTTCAAAAATATAAAGCACCTGCAAACCTCTTAGAGTTAATATGTGCTTACATTTATTTGTTTATTCACTTAGACTAGGAGACTATGAAGAGCATAAAGTAGCTTACAGGTTAAATTAAGAATTAATTTAATAATGATTTATCCATTGAAAAATCTGCATCTAAAGAGTTTGAGTACTGATTGAACTCTCTCAAGCTCTATAGGCATAATACGCATAATTAGTCTGGACGCACTCTATGAAGATTTCTTTATTTCGTAGATTTCTATAGGGATCCAATAATGTCGAACATAAAGCTTATGCCTTCAACTGGCACTACAAAGAGTATAATCAACGTTAGTAAAGGTCTTGGACGTTGGAAAATACTTCGATGTTTTTTCATGTTTTTCTTGCAAAATATGAGTCACAGAGAGTACTTTACACAGATGGTTTCTGGTGTAGGAGATGTTTCCGATGGTTAATGGCCGAGTTTTATCATTTGAAACGAGCTTCCTGTAGAAATGGCAAGTGAGTAATCAAGTCATTAATTGATTTATAATATTTCTATACAACATAGCTGCTACGCACAAAATTTTCTTCATATCAAAATTAATACTAAATCTCGGTTTACCAAACTCCCTTCTCCCTTCTAAATAAGATAACCTTGTTGTTTCTTAAAATCACATCACTGAGAAATCACATCACAAAGAAAAGGCTCATCACTGCCTTTATAAGTTCGGAAAATTAAACTCGCGAATTCAAAATGGTTCCTTAGAATTTTACAAAATTTATCGCATATATATATATATATAATTGGCGCGTACACCCTTTTTGGGGTTTTGACTCCTCCTCCTATTTGTGGGGTGCGCCTTGATGTTATTCCACAAATGGAGGGACCTACAGTTTCAAGCCGACTCCGAACGCCAGAAATTTTTATGAGGAGCTTTTTCATGACAGAAATACACTCACAGGTTTGCCGTTGCCTGCCGAGGGGTGACCGCTATTAGAAAAATGTTTTTCTTAATTTTGGGGTTTTCACCGAGATTCGAACGACGTTCGCTCTATGAATTCCGAATGGTAGTCGTGCACCAACCCATTCGGCTACGGCGGCCGCCAAGTAAATTTTTTCGCATATGCAGACGAATTTGAAGATGTAAGCGAACATCAAAATAATATTCGGAAAATAATTTTGACTTATGGGGCCTTCATTAGGGACATACATTTATATATATATAAGAATAAGTACATCTGTTTACAATATATCAGCGCGATATATTGCAAAGACTACTGACTATTTATTTTTTTAAAAGATTATAGGTTACACTAAAACAAAAGCCATATAAATTCCAACCTCAAACTTTGCACGAAATTAAATAAAAGTCAAGAAATTTGTATCAAAATGTTCAGGCTTTTTGGAAAAATTTCGAGAATGCAGTTTTATGGCCCATCAATAATACACAAGAGCGAATTTAAAGTGGCTCAAAATTCTCGTTAAGTTTAGATAATTTTTTTGTTAACTGTGTTGTGTTTCTTTTTTTCTTTACAACGAATGCTTGAAATTTTTTTGAATATAGTGAATAGCCGCCGTGGCGGAATGGGGTTGTGCGTGCCTATTTGTGTGACACTAGGAAGTACACAGGGTATGAAAACACCAAGAAGTTTTTTTAATAGCGGCCGCCCCTCGGCAGGTAATGAGAAATATTCGAGAAAAAGTTCCGTATAAAAAACATCTGTCGGTCAGAGGCGGCGTAAAATTGTAGGCCCCTCCAGAGTTATGAGCTTTCACAATTTCTGGCATCCCACAATTTTTAACATTAATTGCTAAGTTCTAGACTTGAAACGAAACACTCTTGAGGCATAGGAAAAATTAGGAGCTGTTGTTCAAAAACTTTACCTGTTTTTCCACAAATATTTGCATCAGTACCTCCATTAAGTCTGTTTTCTAAAGCCGGGGCAAAGCTTGGAAAAGCAGAAGCGGATTGATAGCCAAAACGCTATATAAATTAATTTTTTAAAAAACGTATTTAAATTAAAAATTTTAAGTAAATAAAACAATAAATATGTATGCCACTATAATCAGTAGAAAAAAACTTGAAAAAAGTTAAGATGTTGTAATGTAAAATGCCGATTAACCGATTATTATTGAAAGCAATTTATTTTTTTCTATTTCAATTAGTCATTTGATACATTAATCGAGCAATACGTTTTTTTTTTTTTGTTTTTTGCTATCCCTAATTTCCTGTAATGCTAATTTAGGCCAATAGCCATAAGGACCCCTTTGCAAAATATTAGTCGTTAGGAGAAATGAAGGAGTAGTATCAAAAAAAGAAGCAGTTATAGAAAAAAATATGTGTTGTGTGTGTTATTGGGCTATCAGTTTATTTCATTAATTAAGTTTAAATTTAAATTTCTTCCTTTTGTTCGTATATTCATTATTATTAATTTGTCGTCTGTGGGGTGATATATTGTGAGCTGCATTAATTCTAACCAGTCATAAAATTTATAAAGTCATTTTTGGTTCACGTAAAGATATATGTTTACATATGTATTGTATTAATTCGGCCGCCGTAGCCGAGTGGGTTGGTGCGTGACTACCATTCGGAATTCACAGAGAGAACGTAGGTTCGAATCTCGGTGAAACACCAAAATGAAGAAAAACTTTTTTCTAATAGCGGTCGCCCCTCGGCAGACAATGGCAAACCTCCGAGTGTATTTCTGCCATGAAAAAGCTCCTCATAAAAAATATCTGCCGTTCGGAATCGGCTTGAAACTGTAGGTCCCTCCATTTGTGAAACAACATCAAGACGCACACCACAAATAGGAGGAGCTCGGCCAAACAACCAAAAAGGGTGTACGCGCCAATTATATATATATATACCTATAATATGAATATAACAATAATTTGCTATCAATCGGTATTACATTTCACCGCGTCAAATGAAGCTGTACTGGCTTTCATATTGACTGGCTACCGCTTAAAAGATACTCAACTTCCTTCTCCAATGTGATGTTGGGTTAATAGTATTACTACGGCTTCTAAAAAACAAGACATAAATTATGGATGATACAACATTTGTCTACGGCGATCGATTACAATCGGCGACACAGAATAAATATCCATGCAGAGGATGTAACGCAATTCGAAATACAAAGCTTGTCTCTCTGGACATGACGTCACAGGGCAGGCTACCTACTTGAACAGTAAAACATTTTGAATATTTCGACTATCCAAACGCAATCACTCCGATGGATGTGCGTTTGCTCAATAGTGAATAACATCTCCTTGCTAGTTTAACAAGAAGTAAATATTTTTATGCTGGGCAAAAAACTAATATTTTTTACTATATTTTAAGTAAAATTAAATGAGTGATTATTTTAATGAAATAATTTATATATTCAAAAGAAACACTTCACTAAGATTTAAACTAACTGAGGAACATGTATTAGTTTAAATTATGAATGATGTACATACATACACATGTATGTATTTGTTGGTAAGTTTATTTCTGTAGCTCTAAGTTTTTCCCCATTTCGGTAGCACTTGACTGATCTCTTATCAATATCGAAATTTTAGTATATAAAGCATTTTAAATGTCATTCCTTTGGGATGGCATCCCTACCGCTTAGTTCGGACACGAACCGCGCCATCTGGATCTGCCCACATTCTATTACCAATCCAACAAAACATATTTGCCCTGCCCATCGATTGTGTTGTTGGTAATATCTGCATTAAATAATCAGCCGAAATCAGCTTCGCCGTAAAATAACATATTGAAATTGCCTAAAAAAATTACCATTACTTTAATGAAAAAATTCGAAAGAATGAACATAAAAAAATTGTTTTAATTTTATACTAATTGATATATCAAACCTATGCTTTGAATGCAGCAAAAAAAGAGAGAAGAGATAAGGTGATTATGAGTAATCCTACTCACTCACACACAATTTATATATGGAAGTGAAGACTACTTTGAATAGAGAGCTACAGAGAGTAAAAAGAAAAATTACTACGGCAGGGCTACCAGCACATAAATAAAATTTTTTAATTTCTCTTGTTATTCACATGTATGTAATTTTAAAATTTTTTGGTAACTTTTCAGCGTGAATATCAGGTGCGAAAGAAATTCATGCAAAAGTTGGTTATTTAAAATGATTTTTTTTCCTTGTATTAATACATGTATGTACAAGTGTATACGACTCGAAATTATACATTATATATACACATATGTATATAATATATGTACGTATATATATATGCATATATAATATATATATAAATAATTTGGGTGTGCATTTCTTACTATGCATTGTCCAAAGCTTCTCGTCTAAATTTTTCAAAACTTATTTTTAGAATGTATCTCAGTGTCTTTTTGAAATATTCTGAAAATATCTACTTCGATGAATTTTGACAGTTCACTAGCTCAGAGAAGATTCTCTATAGCTATATTAGATTTTTCCCACAAACTCATATTTTCTGAATAATTTAAATTTATTTTGGTGCGACATCTCTATCAGTACTCACTTCAGGCAATTGTCCAGTACACCATTGCTGGAGCCGTTAAATCATATAGAAGTATACAAACACACAAACAAACTTGTGTGCATGGGGTGAGTGAATGATGTTGATTGAAGTGGAATGAACGATTTCTCTCCTTCTCAGCCATCAGCCAACAGCCATTTTGATTTATGGCTTTGTGTTCCGTTTGGCGAATACTTTGTGTTTTTTTGTTTTGTGCTTCGTTACTGCTTACCGTTGATAGTGTAATTGGTGTGTGGATGTGTTGGGACAGTAGATGTATTGTATTGCGTTTGTAGTGTTGTTACATATTTAAGCGTTATCGCTATTGTTTTTCCTCTTCATGCATGCGGTTGGAGGAGTTACTTTTGTACACTGATTATTGTTGTTGTTCATGCAAGTCTGTAAGTAAACCAAAGCGAAATTGTAAAGACTTAGAAACAACAAAAATTCAAACAGCGAAAGGAAATTCCTCGTAATATCAGAAAAATATAGAGAAAACAATATACATACAGCCGCACACATGAGGCGTTCAAAGGGGATTTGCCAGACCTTTCATTTTGCTAGTGTTTACATATTTTTTGTTAAAAGTAAACGAAATAGTATTACTATTTGAAACTTTGTATTGATTTTTTATTTAAATCAAACTGCGTTCTGGTGGTAAGCAAAGTATTAAATTGTGCTGGTGCGAATTGTTTTCAGAACTTAGCAATTGCAGTTATTAAAGGTGAAAAGCATTTGTTAGGATATAATTCTGGAAAAGCGCTAAATATAATCTACATACGTAATCAATAGGATAGGAATGAATACAATCCGGCTTGAATAAGCGGCGGGTCAACTGAAATCCTCGATTGAGTGAGTATTCTTCCATAGGTACTCTGTATAAAGAACACATAATTTGTTTATACTGACTACAGTGAACAAACATTAAGACTAAAAAGCAAATATGTGGTTATAGCGAGTGGTAAATTGGTAAATAGTAACTATAAAATAAAAGTTATTTTATAGGTTACTCCCTTCAATATTTTAAAAACTGAGGAGTAAGGGAATGGGTTAAGGAAAAACGTTGGTAAAAAATAATTTTTTGTTATAAAAAATAAATTATAAATTTTAAATCGAATGTATTATGGTGATATTTTAAATAAAATGTGTTTATTTAATATATGAGAGCTTTTAAATTGGTGATTTGAGTACTATAAACAATCTTGATTGAGTGAACGGACCTCGTCGGAATTAGTTCGCTGTAATCGGATGGCACTGTACAAGGCCGTCAAGGTAAATCCGGAATGTTGAACTTAAAAACAAAACTATTGGATATTTTCTCAAAAATAATTTTATTTGCACTAAACTTATAATGTGAGTACACATATCATAGTTGAAAATTATTCAATGTAACCTCCATCTCGTGCAATTACCTACTCCAACCGGGACCTGAAGCGCCCACATGCGCGAGCTACCTCCTCTTTGTCCATTGTGGTCATCACTTCCTCGATGGTTGTCTTCAGAGCGTCCTTAGTGTTATGAGGTTTCGCGTTAACTTTTGCTTGAACTGTGCCCCACACGTAATAATCAAGAGGATTGCAGTCTGGCTTTGAAGGTGGCCAAAAATATGGTGACCAGTGGTAGGGTAGGTTGTTTTGGAGCCAAGCCTGAGTCTTCTTTGTCTTGTGAGCAGGTGCGGAGTCCTGCTGAAACACATATTCTCTTCCAGCAGCTACGCGGTCCATCCTGGGTTGCGTTTTTTTGTAGCCAAACCACTCAATTAGCCAGCTCTTCTGTCCTGCTCTCGACCCATCGTTTCACTAGCACTTACTCTGGCACTCCAATGTCAATCAGGAAACAATACACTAAAAATATTTCCCTTTATCAGCGGTTTTAGACTTAACGCTACTGCTCCAGAGCTTTCGAAATGTTTTCCGGATTTACCTCGACGGCCCTGTATATGCATTACTGTGGTGGCAAAAGTTTTTCGCTTAATTACAGATGAACTGATGTATTATACTTGATAACCATGTGCATATATAGAACGTTTAAAATTGTTTTAAATTTCAACACATACATATATATGTACGCCAATATTAGCAAGACTTCCCAAACGTTCTTTTATACATACATACCTCTACATACATATACATATGTATATGTAGGAGTATACTATTTTCATTCTCAATTAAATTGTATTTAATGCTGTCACATACAAAGTTTTTAAGGTATTGTGGAAATTGCGGAGAAGTATTGCATTTGGCCCTTCCTCTTCTGGCTTAACTTCTTTTGCGCGCTTTCTTAAAAAGAAAAACTAATAAGAAGATAAAAACCACACGCTTGAAAGCGTACGCCTGGGAGGTTTCTAATCGATACTTCGCATCAACATTGACATTTAAACATATGCAGTAGAGCATTGAACACTTAACTGTAACAAGAAAAAAAGGAAAGAAACTTTATTTGATATTTTTTTTTTTTTTAAGCAAAGTTCTCAATTTCATCTTGAACTCTACAGGATTACGTAAAAAGGAAAGAAATTTGATCTACCATGAAATAAAAAATAAGCAACGTTGAATTTAAAACATTGGCAGCACCCTTTGTCAATGTCAATCACAGCTACTGTCGTGAGTGACATCTAACCAGCAAGAACAAAAACTGCTTAGCAGAGTTTTCCACCACGTGCTGTTGAAGGGTACGGAGTGTTTTGCGTAGATGTCGCCGAAGCTATATGTTTTGTGCCTAAAAGTAGGCTACGTTTCCTAACTGAAATTTATTAAATGTGATGAATTTAAGCCGCAAGTAACATCACAGGCGCAAACGCGCAGCATTCTATCATTTCACATGAATGACTCAAATCAGACGAACATAAATCCGAAATTGGCCATATGAACGGCAACAAATACCCACTGAAACTGTTTAGATATAACAGCAATAGAGAAACTAATAGTACCATGCGGAATGTGTCTGGCTTTGTTATCATATGGCTTGTGCTTCACTGCATTGCCACCTATAGTCCTATACCGATTCAACTACAGGCAACGTCAGCATCGGCCTTAAATGCGGTTGGTGATATTTATAATTTCATTTCATGCCAAATTGAGACAATCCGAGGGAAGTCTTTAATATCGTGTGAGTCTCTCCCCACACAAGTTTTGATCATTTTATGAGTTCGTTCGACGCTTCGTTCTCATTTCCTTTAATTTTATCAGCACAAGGTATTGTGCTTTACATATGTATGTATGTATGTATCTACACATGTACTTATGTATGTATGTGCGCCTATGTCCATCCTTTTGCGTAGCCATCGCACGTTTGCTTCCGGGTGTCTATTGTTATACGCCATGCTTTCACCCACTCGATTTCTACACACAAGTCTCCTTGTGAGTGTTGTATGGAATTATTGAAACGGAAGCCTGCGTTTGGCAGTTCGAAGCCCACTCAGCACGCCAACGTTACTCGTAAGGAGTTGTTGCAAAGGAGAAAGGCTGATGTGAAGGGTTTCTGTGTGACTTTTGTTATAGGCGGCGACGCACCGGATATGAAATTATTTCGTTGATGACAAAAGCCAAAACAAACAATGGCGCAAAAGATGAATACGCCACATCGTGTGGCAGCCGCAACGACAAAGGACGTGGCATTTGAGAGAAGGATTGGGGCGTCGTCATAGTTGGTTGCACACCGTCGCAGAGACAATTGCAGTTGGAGTGGAGGGAATGGCTAGGAACACTCAAACTACTGAGAATGATATTAAGTGGCATTTTTACAGCGACATAAAGTTTAGGAATTCTCATTCAACGCCAACATCAATGCTATCCTTCTAATGGCGGCAAAAGCATGAAGGTTTATGCTTGTTGTTGCTCCATTGTAGAAGAGTAATTTTAATATAACTCTAAACTGAAATTCTATATCAAACTTTTTTAAGAAATTTTGAAAAGCGCTTCCAGAGCTCAAGTATTAGTATTGTTTATAACTCCATATACATACATAAACAAAAAATTATCTTGAATTTGTTTAAACTTTCAATGTTTACGAAAACTATTTAGCATACATATGTATCTACATACAATATACAACAACATCTAGACATGTTGACGATACTTTGAATTTCCCTCCACTACTCGAGACTACAAAAGCGATTTTTTATTCAGTTTTACTTATTTTATTATTGCATTACTTGTATTGTACTTATTATGAGTTCACGAAATGTCAATGGTGAATTAAAATTAATTTAGCTTCTCTGAATGTCAGGACAAGCCATGCCAAATCGGGTCAAAGAAATTATAAATCGATTTGAGACCCGTTCTATCGCACTAATGCCGGTTTCTTTCACTGTTAAAATGCAAATAAGGAGTGTTTTATTACGATTGCAAGGCATTCGTTTTGTGCATAAATATATTTGGGCATATGTCATGTATGTGTGTGTGCATTTATGAACCCGGTACATTGCTTTGCCACCGAGAATTGGGTGCTTCCTTCCATGAATAATCGGCTGCATTCCTTGGGTATAGTACAATGCCTGCACAAGGAATTTTAAACATTGTGTCAGGAATTAAATTTTATAGCTTTCAGGCGAATTTTTCTTTCCTCGGCTTAGATAAACCTTGCTGCATGCCAATTCTCTCCCATTTCCAGTTCTTGCACCTTCAACAGTTTGTAAAAGCTGAAAAGTGTCTGGAATATTTGCCAACAACAACATTTTCCTAGCATTGTTCGTTGTTGCTTCAATACATACAGAAGTACATTCGTTCACTTGCGTGCAACATAGCATAGCACACACATACATGCAAAACATACACAGTTAACATACATCCCTGTGGGGAAAAATTCCAACCAGTCAACCAGTGCGTGTTCCATATTTTTCCATGTTAGCTAGGGGTAGTTTTAACACGGCAATGCACTACGGATTGCCAATTTTCCGGCCATGTTCCAGCTCATACTAGCCCAAAAAAATCTAGTCCAATATAATTCTATTAATCAGTGCTAGACCAGTTAAAATATAAAAAAGAGACATACATTCCATTCCAACGTTTAAAAAAAAGGTATTAAAGTGCATCAAAAGTGTACACAGATGATGTTTTTTCTTAACATTTAACGAGATTTCTTTGAGGTGCAGAAATTGATGGAAGATTCAAAAATTGGTTGAAATGTAACTTATCGAGTGTTTTATAGCTGCATGAGAACTACTGATATCATAACTATGGCTAAACAGCTTAGAATGGCACACTGTGTTAACATTTCTATTCAGTAAGGCTCCGCAAGTCATTATGAAACGTTTAATCCCAAAACAATTCTTCCAAATTGTGGAAATTTATTCGAAAAAAATTAATCTGCTCGCGCAGTTTATAGATGAATAGCGAGCGCAATCGGGGCATGCTGACTGAATTTTTGTTTTCAAAAACTAAACAGCTAAACATCGACGACATACAATACGCTTAACAATCGATTTATTGCAATATTGAAGTCACCGGATGTCATATTAAAAAAAAATAGCATGAAATTATCTATCAGATAATAAAAAAAATCAACAATATTTATGTTTTGCTTTATCATTTAAGTTCTCAAGCTCTTAAAACAACACCCGATATACATAATTAAATCCTAAAGAATGAAAAAACTAATAGAGTTATAAAATTTAAAGTATTCACATTACAAACATTACTAAAATTTATGCTAGTTAAATTTCAATTCGGTTGCTGCGTATAAGTAAGGAATAAAATTGCTTCGAGTGTTTGGAAAAAACTTTAAGGTAGAAGTCTGGTAACTTACACGTTTTTTGAGGCCATGTTTGGGACATTTTTTGGAAGGGAAAATAAAATTCAATCCGTTTGATTTTCTGATATGTTATTAAAGGTATCAGAAGGTGTACAAAAAAATTTTTATTATTTATTATTTTTTTTTAATGTTTTGATACTATTTTTGTACACTGCAGCAAGCGGCAAAAAAAAGAGGTACAGTGGCTGTCCGGCGTGATTTCGTCACTTGTGGCCATCTGAAACAGAAAAAACAAATTGCTTATTAATCAGTGTACTTGTCGTTCTGGCGGGTAGTAAGATCAAATGATTTTGACAAAAAATAACAAAATGGCGGACATCGTAAGCAAATTTCCTTTTTTTAAAGTGGAAATCGGACTAAAAAATGGAAAGTTAGGGACGAAATAAATTAAATCTACTACCCGCCAGAACTATTGATGGGTAGAAAAACATATCTAAATTTCAGCTCAATCCGTTAGATAGAAAATTTGTTTTCACGACGACCATCCGGAAAAACGTTGTTTTGAGAAAAACGCGTTTAAAGTTTTAGCAATTGAGCCGCGCAAGTACGAGCCGCTCTCATGTATGTGCTATAATTTCGTCAATATTTCGAATTTCGGTCTAAAATTTGTACAGTATATTACCAATATATCGCACTTTCAAAATATGTAAAAAACCGAAATTCGAAATTTTCAAAATAAGTTACCAGACTACTACCTTAATTGTAGCAAAAACATTGCATTGTTACGAAAGTTCATGGGCATAATTCGGCATAGTATCAAATATTTATTTCTTTGTGCGTTTTAAACTTTAAACTGACAATATAATTCAGTTCTGCCAATCTTACTGACTTGCGGTGCGAGACTCCATATTAAGTGAATGAATTTCATCCAAATATTAATTAATTGTTCCTTTATTTAATATACCAAGATATATGTATATATGATTAATCCTCTCCCCATCGCGACTACATCATCATCACCATAGAAGAGTCTTAAACTTTCTTATCTAAACCAAAATCAACTAATTTGCTGACAAATTGCTCATTTTACTACTGCTACTTTTCTAGTCAATGACCAACTAGTATGATTTCTTCCATTAAATACCAGCGCCTGAACTAGAATGTTTCCGTACTAGTTTGACTTTTCCCTGCAGGGATACTCTGGCCTTGGTGTACAAACATTGGAAAACATGAGTACGAACATTTGTATGTATGTTTGCATTCGGGTACGGGTTATTGTACGAAAAATTGAAAATTGAAAAAGTTCTTACCTTCAGCGAGCTTTGCATGTTGTTGTATGTTTTTGTAATTAAGAATTTCATCCATTGAAAATTCGCTTCAATAAACAAAAATTCAATCTGCTTTGGAATTCTTATAACGAAAGGGGTAAATGACGTGGCCTGATGGTGGTGGTAAAGATCAATTTCTGTTATTGGGATATTCTTGTTATTAAAATAAATTTAAAATACAAAATGGCAGCATGCCAATCAATAAGAAACCAAAAGATTTTTTAACAAAAAAGTAGCTGCGAAACCCATAAAGGTTGTTTCGAATTTACTTATACATATATTGATGTATATAGACGAATGGCTTTGTGTCTGGCTACTATTCGGTAGGGTAATATATGTATTTCTGTCATGAGGTCTCTCCATTTGTAGAACAACATCAAGGTGCATACCATAAATTGGAGGAGTACCTCGGCCAAATCCCCAAAACAGGGTGTAATCGCCAATTACAGTACATATTAAGGGTCTTTCAAAAGTGAAAGTTGAAACTTGTTATGAAAATGGTCGGTCTTTACACATTGAAAAATACGTGATTTTTTTGGAGAAAATAATCGACCGAATGAGTCGACAATTCAAAGGTTGGTCCAAAAAAACTGGTTCTGTCGAGGATAGAAAAAGGAACGGCAGGCCAAAAACTGGACGTCCTGTTGCGAATATTGCTGCTGTATTGTTGCTGAACAACCTTAAACATCGATATGTCGACTTTCTCAGCAAACAGGTATTAATGAATCACCGTTTGGCGGATTCCACCTGTAGATGTCGTCATTGGAAACATTTAAATTATGTTATTTTTCATATATAATTGTGAATTGAGACGTATTCTGAATAAAAATAGTGAAACTTGAGAGAATTTAAAGTTTTTAATTTAAAGCAGTATCTTTTGAAAGACCCTTACAGACATATATCTACTGTGGGCAAAAAGTAAGGTGAATTTGGTTGTAAAATGAAAAATCTTTATTTTTCTTGTCTTGAAATACACTTATACCAACGATTTTTCCAATCCCCGAAACATGCAAAATAGTCCATTTCCGGTATAGCCATCAGCACCTTCTTTGATTCAGCTTTTATCTCCTCAATCGACTCGAAACGCGTTCCCCGGAGCGGTCTCTTGAGTTTTGGGAATAGCCAGAAGTCACACGGAGCCAAATCAGGCGAATACGGTGGTTGCGGAACGATATGCGTGGAGTTTTTCGCGAAATGGTCACGAAGAACGAGTGCAGTGTGAGACGGTGCATTATCGTGATGCAAAAACCAAGAGTTGTTGGCCCATAATTCTGATCTTTTTAGACGAATTGCTTCACGTAAATGATGCATAACGCTCAAATAATATTCCTTATTAACAGTTTGGCCAGGTGGAAGGAATTCATAGTGCACCACACCACGAAAATCGAAAAAAACTGTCATCATGACCTTTATTTTTGAACGACTTTGACGTGCTCTTTTCGGTCTGGCCTCGCCTTTAGCACGATATTCGCTTGATTGGTCGGTTGTTTCAGGGTCGTAAGCATAAACCCAAGTCTCATCTCCCGCAATGATGCATTTGAGCTTGTCCTGATAGTCTAAAAGCATTGTTTCACACACATCAACGCGACGACTTTTTTCCAAGAAATGGAGAGTTTTCGGTACCAAAGAGTTTTCGATACCAGACTTTTCGTAGGCCCAAATGGTCTTTCAAAATGGTTTTCACAGATCCTTCTGATATTCCGATCATATCAGTAAGGTCTTTAATAGTCAACCGACGATTTTTGAGCACTAACTCCTTCACTTTATTGACGTGTTGGTCATCTGTTGACGTCGATGGTCGTCCGGAGCGCTCCAAGTCATCAACACGTTCTCGACCCTCTTTGAAGTCTTTGTACCACTTATAACCATTTTTCTGCGACATGTTCGAATCACCAAATGCCTTCTGCAACATGCCAAACGTTTCCGCAGCCGAAATTTTATTCCGCAAACAAAATTTGATGGCACTTCTCTGCTCAATCAAATCACACATTGTAAAACTCGAAAAATGCACTCTTGGTCGTTTGGTTAACAGAAGCGAAATGAAAGTTGACCCAGATGTTATTAACAGTGCTGCCAACTCATGAAAAAAATAACTAGAGCGAAATTTTAAACCCGCGAAGTTTGACAAATAAATTCACCTTACTTTTTGCCCACAGTAGTATGCGTGTAGTTTATTTTTAGTCAAAGAGATATTGATTCATTCAAACTTAACCTTTTTGTTAGAGAGTTAGAGAGGTTATGTGCTCTTTATTTTCTTCGCCTAGACCGCTGGTTTGCAATTCTCATTCGACATAGAAAATATTTATGGAAAGTGCACTCTGCTTACATGCACGCTGCTTACTTACTATCAGGGCAGAACACACTATGCTCTTAAAAACTTATTTTAAGCGCTTAAAATGTGCCCTTTAATTCTAATTATAAGCTTTTAAAATCCTTCTATTCCTTAAGATATACTTTTAATTGACAAGTTTGGACAATTTATTGGATTCTTTTTTTTTAATTAAACATTTTTTTTTTTTGAAAATGTAGTTCATTCTCATACAAAAACTATATAAGTTTCAAACTAATGTTTCAATTCAGCTAATTGTTCAAAAAGATTTTTTCAATATTCCAAACTTTTTAATCAAAATTTTTAGATAGTTTTTGAGTATGCAGGGTTTGAGTATGCATTTAAGATTTTTTTTCTGGCGGTCGCTTTCTCACACAGAATAAGCTTTAAATACATGAATATGTCGTGAATGTGCTCTTTGATATTCATGGCATATCGGACAGTGTTATTTGGTTATCATCATTACAGAAATTTTTATTATTAGCTCTAAAAATAATGAAATATTCCTTAATCGACTGCAATCAGTTTAATTCCAATTAATTTAACTTCTTGGCTATTAAAAGCTAAACGTCAGCAAGAGCCACTGAGCTCAAATTTGAACACTTCCATCTCCTGGTGATGTTATAGTGTAATAATTCGTTCCTACGGGGATTGCCTTTTATTTACATCTCCTGTATTCACCTATGTTACAAAACATTCCATTCTTACGAGGGTCGCCATTTATATTTTGCGCCCAATAATGAAAACACAGTAAAGTAATAATAAAAATGGCTATATCGTTGATCGAAATATTCTCCATGGAAGTTAATACACATCTACATTCGCTTGAAAAAAATATCAAAGCACTTTTGCTACAAAGAAGGAGTTATTTAAAGGCTTCAATAGTTTCTTCAGGTGTTGAAAGACATTGATGTTCATGAGCAAAAATACATGACCATGTGGACATGACCAGATTTTCCGAAAAACCAACTTTATTTGAATTATGCTCGCCTTGGAACACGCATACTGTCGATTGCTGTTTTGTTTCCGGATCTATGGATCTATGTTTCATATATGATACATAGATCCAAGATTCGTCACATATTACGATGCCATGCTTTGAACTACCGCGGCTTAATTTCACTAACATTTCTTTACACCAACCGCCACGAGTTCTTTTTTGGACAATTGCCAAATCATGCGGTATTCAACGAGAACAAGTGTTTATGTAATATTGCGGGTATGCTAGTACCATTACTACTCAAGGATACAACTGTCTCGCGATATTTCACATGGCGATCTTGAGCTATTAATTGACGCACAACATCGATTGTTTCTGGCAAAACAGCCATTTTTGAACGGCTTTCACGAAATGTATCCTGCAAGGATCGATGACCACGTTAGAACTCGCTGTACGCTTTACAGTGGCTAAATGGGGTGTTTCAACGCCAAAAGTCGAAGTAAGTTGATCAATGCACTCTTGTATCGATGGTCCATGTCGAAAATCGTAATAAATCATCGCACAAAAATGTTAACGAGTTAATTCCATCTTTGGGGTGAGATTAATTTTTCAAATCATTGAAAATACCTAATTTTTCGATAAGAAGATCGAGTATCGATAAAAATATCATCACACGTAAAATTGCAAACGCGAAAAATATAAAATTCGATCCTCGTAAATGCAAAATTAAATTCTAATTACGACGGCACTTTCTTTTTCAATAAAACCGATTTATAAAGGTGATTTTTAGGTACTCGTTTGTATTAATCTGTCCCACTGTGTCTGTAAGAATAATTTTATGACTGGAAAGTATCACCAATCACTCAGAGAAACACCTTTAAGAGCAAGAACACAATAACAGCTTGATCTTTTCTAAATATAAATACATTTTGTATTTTAATTGAATTTTCAATAAATTTTTCACAGTGCACTTCCGCACTTTAAAAGGCAGCCGAAGTATTAAAGATTAGCTGGAGCATAGAAATAATAATTAGTCAAGTTGCCCAGCATATGTGCCACAGCATCGCTTTTTGGCGAAGATCACTCTTTTGATATGCTCAGAAATATCTGCCGTATAGTGTCAGTACTGATCTTGGAGTGCAGCAAAGTGTTGGCGTTATTCGTAATGATATTATCATATGGAGCACTTTATTTATATATATTTATTTAAGAATTATTTTAAAAACTGGTTAAAAAAAACAACAACAACTGGGGTCTAACTGGGGCAAACACATTTATACATACATACATCAACAACATTTTTACATATGGATGTACATTTTCAAACTTTCAACATCTAACTAACCAATTTTTTTCTCTTTGTGATTTTCTTTTCAGAGTTTCACTTCAAATCGAATCAAAACTTTTTATTAGTACGAGTAGCAGTTAAAGCTAAATTTTAAGTAACAGGATCAGCCGATATTCAATACCAAATTACAAATTACTAAATTTGCAAAATTATTTTTGGAGGTTTTGTTTACTGACTCACAAAAAGGAAAACTGCAAATTCGTAAGGATAATTATTGGTGGCGATAGAACAACTCAACTCAAAAAAAGTAAAAAAAAACTCGAAAAGCAGAATCGCAAATCATTTTTATACCTCAAACACTTTAACCTAAGGACAAATTGTATATTGTACTTAAGTGTTCAGATTTAAGTGAGTAATTTGGAATTTATATATTTTAAGTCTCGTTTTTATGACTTTATTTTATTTATTTGCCAAACAGGTTAGCATCTACGACACTGCGTTAGTTTATTGTTGCGCATAGGTAACTGTAAAAGCTTAAGAAGTTGTATAGCTGAAAACCAAGTAGCTCCAAGCATCTATACAGCCAACACAATCCCAAATCCGTGCTGCTTAATTCGTACATCCCCAAGGCTTCATCAAGGCGCTTCCGAAAATTCACTATTCAATAGCAAGCAATCAAGCCTGCGAAGCACCACTCGCAACCATAGTTACCCTCAGTTACCATAAACTCCGCCGCCACGTTTACTACAGACACAATAGAACCCTTCAATATGACAATGAGTACAAATAATTGTGAAAGTATGGCGTCATACTTTTCCAATTCCTATATGGGGCCCGAAATGCACCATGGTCACTATCCGGGCAATGGTGTCACCGATCTCGATGCACAACAAATGCATCACTACAGTCAGCATCCAAATAATCAAGGCAATATGCCTTATCCGCGTTTCCCGCCCTACGATCGCATGCCCTACTACAATGGCCAAAGTATGGATCACCAAGGTTATTCGCGGCCCGATAGTCCCTCCAGTCAGGTGGGTATGCCACAACAGCCCCAAGTGAATGGTAGCCCACTGCTTCAGCAACAACAGCAACCCCAGCAGCAAGTGACGCAGCAACAGGCGCAGCAGGTGACGCAACAGCCACAGTCGGCGCCTCAGCATCAACAGCATCCGCAAGTGACGCAACAGGTGACACATCCAGCCCAACAGCAACAGCCTGTTGTCTATGCCAGCTGTAAATTGCAAGCAGCCGTGGGTGGACTTGGTATGGTGCACGAAGGCGGCTCACCACCCTTAGTCGATCAAATGGGTGGACATCACATGAACGCGCAAATGACACTGCCGCATCATATGGGACACCCTCAAGCACAGGTGAGTGGGGATATATGTAACTACTCACACACATATTTATTAAGATTGCAGTGAAACTCACCGTTTAGTACATATATTCGCCTGTGTATTAGCACAAACTATGGATTCTTAGAATTTGGTCTGATCTGCTGCATTCAACCACTTTACGGGTATGCCTCTAGTTCCTCTAGTCTCCCTTTATTGCAAGGGTTGTCACACAGGCGAGCGTTGGTATTAAAAGGTGAATGTTTCACATAAAATATAGTATTCTAGGGCCAAAGTAGTGGAACAGATATTATTCAAGGAATTTAGACTTCCAAAGATCACTAAAAACAACGATATTTTCCACCTTAAAAAAATAATCAGATCATACCCCATATGACAGATATGGAATTCGTGTATAGAAAAGCTGATTTAAAAAAATTGCATGCCTGTAAAAAGCATTTTCTTATGGAAATTTAAAGCAAATCAATTTTTTATGTTTTCCAATATCGCAGTTGGGTTACAACGATGTCGGAGTTCCAGATGTTAATGAGGTAAGAAGGATCCTCAATGATTCTCAGTCGATGTTGTAGTAAAATATAATAAATGTAAATATATTTTTTTAATTTGAAATAACCCAACAAAAATTCAGATTTTTGTACAATATTTGTGTGTTAACATTACTGAATACGAGTATGCTTGTGACTAGTTTTGGTTTAATACATATATTTTTATTTATGGTATGAGTTTAATAATATTATGAATATTTTTATAAATAACTTTTTGTTACCTTGTCCAAAAGGTTCATCAAAACCACCATCAGATGAGTATGTACGGTCAACAACAGACCGGCGTTCCAACCGTTGGCGGTCCACCCCAATCGATGATGCATCAAGCGCAAGGACCACCTCAAATGCATCAGGGACATCCCGGACAACATACACCACCATCGCAAAATCCAAATTCGCAGTCATCAGGGATGCCATCACCTTTGTATCCCTGGATGCGCAGTCAATTTGGTAAGTGTCAAGGAAAGTGCCTCAAAAAATTCCATGAAAGTATTAAGTGGAATTTTTCCTTCCTCATTCAAGTAAAATGTTGTGAGTACTGTAGTCGAGTAGAATCGAGTAGTGTGTTGAATTATGGTGTGCATGCAGCGACTCATAGTAGAAAGTGGTAAATTTCTAAATTTCTCTTTTCATTTTGTTAGTCTAATTGGATTTGGTGTAAATGTTCGAGTTGGAGATGTTAAAGCGAAAACTGGTTTGAGTATTAGGTTAAGGAGTTGCCATTATGGAAATAAAGAAATAAATTGTATATAAGTCAGTAACAATGTTTTCATAAAAACTCTGACAACTTTTACACCCTCTGCGTATAAAGAACTATAAAATAGAAGATTGCGTCCTGAGACTTGCTCTGATATCAGGAATGAAATAGTACGAATGGGAGGTAAAGAAGAAGTGTTAGAATCTAATACAATTGCACGAATGATCCAAATGGTAAACAAATTTGCGAACGTTTGTGTAACATTTTGGAATAAATAATATTTATTAGTTTATTATAAAAAAATAATAGGAGAAACAATTAAATAAATAGACCGTGAATATACGTAGTAATCCGCAGTTGCCTAAGGGAAAAGCTGGAGACCAAAATATACTACTGTGGGCAAAAAGTAAGGTGAATTTGGTTGTAAAATGAAAAATCTTTATTTATTCTTGTCCTGGGGTGACTTTCTGTAATAGTCTGATAGTCGACACTCGTTTACTCGATACTTCAATTCAATATCGAATGCGCGACGATCCCATTTTGGTTCCCGAATTTCGATATTTGTACTATTGTTTTCATATTTTAGGAAGTGTTTAAAAAGTGGTTCATAGTTGTCAAAAAGTGCAAGAAAGAAATAAAAAATTAAAAGTAAATATGTACAATTGGCGTTATTTTTTAATTTTGGAAGATTTTAATGAAGAAAACTCTACAATAAATAGAAGGAGAATACGCGATGCGTGGAATCCAATGGAATTGCCCGATTTGTAGTAAGATTAATACAAGTTTCATTAAGTAAATATCAAAGTATTTCTATTTCACCGACTGACCAAGGAGGTTTTTATGTACGTTCTTGGTGAAATAAACCTTATAGTAGGACTTAGGAGTACATACTACTGTGGGCAAGAAGTAAGGTGAATTTGGTTGTAAAATGAAAAATCTGTATTTATTCTTGTAAATCAATTTCATCCCCTTCAAAATAATCCCCTCCCGATGAAATACACTTATGCTAACGATTTTTCCAATCCCCGAAACATGCCAAATAGTCCATTTCCGGTATAGCCATCCGCAGTTGCCTAAGGGAAAAGCTGGAGACCAAAATATATAAACAAAATCGAAGTGGCTTTGTGTGTTTTCCTTTCGTTTTTGACATCACATCCAAGCAGCTGCCGTCAAACTCGAACCCATAATGATAGCGGACATTTCAGCACGCAATCCTCCATTCCATCATTTATACCATTCTTGATTCCTTGCACAATTGTTAAAATAGAAAGCTATTAGAATAGCAAACCCGTAGATGTTTGGAAATAAAAAAAAAATACGACCATCTCTTTTAAAAATTAAACCTATTCTACCGTTTGGTTTTGTATAAATTCTTTACAACAAGAGGGAATAAATATTATATATGTATATGCAGGGTGGGGGACCATCTAGTGTTTAAAACTTGAAGCTAGCTTTAACGGAGAAGCAAATGATTTTTTAATTTGAAGGTGCAATCCTTGTACTGGAATACTATTTCATTCAGATGACTTCCACGGCTGGCCTTGCAGTAGGCGATGGGATGAACCCACATATTCAACACAGCAAGTATGTGCGTGAAATGTTCAATTGTTAAGAATGCACACTTTCAGCAGCATTTTTTTTAGCAACAACAGCAATTTTTTTGACTGTGCGCACTGTACCTGCGCGAGAACGTCTTGTTTTATCCAAGAGCGATACAATTTCACGCACATATTTCACAAATTACAACGAAGGAGATTCTCTTCAGCCGAAGAAAGTAATTCTCTTGAAGTTTCGGTATGTAACTCACCATGTTGCTAGTAAATTTTTAATACTTCCTAACATTATTTAAATGTAAATCCATCACTTTCGTAGACCGCTGATGTTAACCTAACTCTATGTCTTAATACCGAAGCAATTTACTTGTCACATTAAAAACAAGTATTATTTTAAGCTTGACACGGTGAATGGCCCACCCTATAAAATTGGCGCCTACATCCTTGTTGAATGTTTGGCTGAGCTGCTCCTCTGACTTCTGATGTTTTATGTCGCCTCCAAATGGCAGATGGTTTTTTATGAGAAACTTTTCATCACATAAACTAACTCAGCAGTTTGCTATTGGTTCCTATTACTTCTATTTCGATGGATTTTAAACCTGGGCTCAACCGAATGTATTCACACATTGATTACGATGGCTGACAAATGAAGATAGTGCCCCGAAAATATGCCAATAATTTCAGCACACCTGTGGTGTGGTTGAGTTGTGATTATAAGAACTACTAAACCCTCGCGGAAATAAAGTTTTCCGGCTGGGAAACTGCTGGTAACGTGCATTATAGGCAGGATCGGATTAACCAAGTTAGGGCCTCTAGACAATGCTATTCTCGGAAACCCTTTCCCATTTTTTAAATTTCTAAATCACATTTCTTTTTATTTTTAATTGTGTATATTCTTATATATTTCTTAACGAGTGTTTCGGGTCTTTTGTTACATCTATGCTACGTAACGTAACCAACGAATGGAGGACTCGCAAATGATCTTTGCTTAGAAGAAAGAAATAATGGTAGTTTAGAGTAATTCCAACAAAATTTTACAACTTAGAGACAAAAAAAAGAACAGAAAACAAAATCAGGTGCTCTACTTCTACTACCTGTTCAATGTGCCTTGATTCATACATACAAATACATATAAATTTAATTTATAAATATCATTCAAAACCAAATTACATTTCAAGGGTTTGGGAGAGTATGCTCGCTAATAATCCGGTATTTAATACTCGCAATCCATCATTTGCTCCCGTTTGAAAATACACGTTTCACTGAAGCGCTCGTTCCCGGAAAATACAAAATATACTCACCTTAAGTGACTATCTCAGTTTTCATCATGTAAATGCTTAAATATTTCTGTCCGTCAATTTAGAACTGAAACGTTATCCTTTCTCCACTTTTTAATGTTGCCGCCGCAGCAGTAATTCGCATTGTACTCACGCTGCGCGTAAAGATTCGCAACACTTAAAAGCTTTGGTATACAGTAACGTTTCCTTGTCGATTTTTGTTAAAAAAAGCATTAGGGATTTATTTAGGCAGTAAAAAACAGGATTTATAAGTTATAATTTTCGCGGGACACGTTTTTAGTAGCTAAAGATAAGAAGTTTTACGCGAAAAAAGTTTCGTTATATATATTTATATACATATGTAAGTATGTATGAGTATTTTCTAAGTTTTTAAACGAGCTTTTTCATGGCCAGAATACACTCGGAGATTTGGTATTGCCTGCCGAGGGTCGGCCGCTATTAGAAACAACTTTTTCTATCATTTAGTATTTCAAGCCCGGAGTTTCGAATCCGTAGCCAACCCCAATCCTTTCGGCTACGGTGGCCGCAGATTACAATTTATTCCTTTGAAATATTTTCAATGTATAGCTTGATTTTCTGCAACTGATCAACTTCTTTCCACATCTCAGAACATTCCAGCACTTCAGGAGTTGGAACGGCATAGACCCTTACTTAGTAAAAGTGAAAGCAGCATGATACCTGTATTTGCAAAACTAGTCACATGACCCAGGGGATGCGCTCGCATACGGCGTAAAAGAATGCTGCGTAAAATACACAATAGGCGGGCTAGGAAATCATGCAAATTAACAACAGTTGAAGCGGTTAGGCGCTGCGCTAATTCTGCAAAATCGGAGTAGAACTAATTTGCCAAAATGCAAATATAAACACAAATGGGATTTTCTAACATTCGAATACTTTGCCCTTCGTGTTGACATCAATTAAAAGGATTTCGACACTTTCGTGACAAAATACATTTTCTCTCATTATACGAAGATAAAAGTGAAGGTTAAAGTATTGTGTATAAAAGGAAAGGTTTTAATGCAAAGACTTGTGTACCTGTCGTGCTGATATTGTATTTTCGGAAATAGAAGATATTTGAGCTCTTTACTGGTATTTGCAATTTTCAACTTTACTTACAAACTGAGCACAAACATATGTAGGTGTACCTGCATATCATAATTCGGTTCACTAAAAATGGATGGGATAAACCGATTTTCCAATGTGAGCGAAAAAGGCGATGCCTTTCCATGATTATGTGGGCCACCTTTGCTGAATAATATAAGGACTACTGGAGTGAACCTTGTCCAGCCTCAATTTTTTGAAAAAAAACTTGCTTTATTTGTTTGTATTTGCTTTTTAATATTGTTGCTGTTTTTATTTGTATTGCAATCGCCTGCACCGTCAGCCGCCAGCCGCTAGCCGCCTGCCGTCGTATTGGCCGTATTTTTTAAGCCAGATTGAGATGTAAAGCAAAATTGATTACCGCCATTAGTTACACGTTATGTGCAATGGATGCCATCAATTTATTAATCTCTGGAACACGGTTTGCGTATTTTTTCAACTTCGTTTCCATGTCTTTCTAAATGTTGTTGTGGTTGTCGCTGTTGCTGCAACCATTTCTGGCCATTTGTTGTTCGTTTGTTGTTTTTGGCATTCATTCATAGTCCAAGCTAAGTTGTTGCCAATTCTGTGCGATATGTTGTTGATGTTATTATTGTTGTTGAATGCGACTCAGGCGTTACCAGGCCAGACTTTTGCTAGCCTTATTTTATTAATCCTATTTCTTTTTTCTCCTTTGGCTGGTTCGTTGATTTTTAGTACCACACGCTGAATGGAATCGCCGTACAGCCGCTGTATCGTCCAATACAGAGACCTACGATCAGTCTGCTTATAAGCTCTTAAATAAAAGGTTCAACTTTTTGTTATTACAAAGGACTGGCATGGGGCATGATGCTGTTGTGTGAAAGAAGAAAACACGGTTAGCATAGTAGCGTTTCACGATGAGCGGTTTATACTTATTGCATCTTTATATGTACGCTTACTGTGAAGATGACTTAAAGCCAATATATGATCCTGTAGAGTGCACTCCACCGAACTTTAGAATGCTGCTACTCTTTAATAATTCCAATGACTTGTGGAATTTTGGCAGCAGTGGAAAGTTCAAAGGTGTGTAAGGGGGAGAAATATTGACGAGATACATAGTAGAGAACACAGTTTAGGGTCAGTCTCCAAAAAAAGTACCTCAGAGAACGAGTGAATACCTCAGAGAGACGTTTGAAAGGATCTATTTTAGAAAGCAATTTTTTGTTAAATAATGAATTAATGAGTTATTATTTTTCAGTCAGACGATAATTGACAGCAAGAAAAAAGGTATTGCATAAAGAGCTACAGCGCATCTAATGTATATGTAGATTGTAATGCGCGTACACGAAAAAATTGTCCCCTTCCTTATTTGAATAAAAGAAGTGAGTCTAGACACTAACCAAGTAGGTTATGATTTTCCGCAAAATGGAAATATTCACAATGGCGCAGGTCCATTTTTTACTTTCTCAAAAACGGTTTAAAGAATGGCGGTAACTGAACTCGAAATAAGAAAAAAAAAGTTTTGCTCACTTTACTCGATAATCCAACATTAACGTAAAAACGTAGCAAACGCGAATGATACCATGTTGGCAAAAAGAGTAATTGAGTGAAAAAGAGTACTTAAGCGAAAGAAAGCAGATATTTGTGTTCAATGGGTAAAAGGTTTTGGCCGAAGGAGTGGTCCAGTGGTCTAGTGGGTAAAAATCTCCTGAGATTAGTGAAAGCACATTTGAAGAGGAACTCGAACGTGTCTTCAATTCGCCAAGTTATGCTCAAAAATATTCAGTTGAAGTCATTGAAGGTACAAGAAGCTCCGATAACAATGAAGAAAAGGAAACATAAGCCAAAACTCGGGCCCCCCATCCGTACGAAATTTGACTGTTGCATAATAAACAACAATTTAGGCAATTACCTGGTCAACAGTTCTTTGTCGCGGAGAGTAAAGCCTAAGTGAATAAGAAGCTAAGAATACAAAATCAATCAAAGTATACAAATATTTTTTTGATTTGGCAAGCGATTTCCTTATGTGGGAAAAGAAGTAACATTTTTGCTATACTGATTCCATTTTTAAAGCAGCGCAGTGCTTCTTTTTTTCTTTTGACCTGATCTCGCTAAAAATTAATTCCTTGGTACAAAGGCAAGGACATGCAAATTGTTACCAAACAGAGCAATTCACCATATTGTCCAGGAATAAGTTCCATAGAGCGATACGGTGCAATGGTTAAATGCAATTTTAAATTCACAAAAAAATTGGCTAAGAATGAAAATTTGTTTCGCCAGAAATGGAAACAATCAGGCGAGAAGGTAACAATTATCTGCAACCGCTGATGGAAGGCGTCAAAGTACGAACTTTTTTTAAAAACTCCGATACCTGAATTTTCGTTTCTTGCGTCAACTTTTTGGAATATCAGAAATACATATGTATAAAAAAAATTGTTTCGTATTTTTCTGATGAAAAATAACACTAAATTTTTTTATGTACGCTGCTTACTTGAATTTAAGAATTTCGTCGAGGTATTTTGATGTTTAAATTTTTTTGTAAAATGTGTGTCAAAGTCGTTAATGTAATGTTAGAAATAATTTCATACTACGTTTGTTTTATTTAAATTTAAAAATTTTGGCGGTTTGAGCTACGCAGTTCCACACTCTACCTGATGAGCAATTCAATATTATTTTGTTGTTAAATTTAATATTTAATATTTTGCTTACTCTAATCCACTTTGCACTCCTACTTAACACTTAACACTTTGGCCACCACTTAATCATTTGCGCATTAAGGAAAATGATGTGGCATCAACAAATAAGCAAAAAAGAAGCAAACAAATTTCAATGTGCATCTGATCCTTTCACATCGCAAATAGCTGTCCTATAAATTGTATTATACCCACACTGTTTTTATATGTAAGTTGGCTAACTGAATTCGTGACTCATCTTAGTCAAGCTGTTGCACTAAACCAAAAATCTCAGAGTACATTCAATGAACTTTTGTAAATGTAGTTTTTGTATTTGTTGTTGCATATTCTATCACGACTTCCGGCCTGTGCATGAACATTTGAAACTGTATCTTAAATTGTTTGTTTCCATTTCTGAGCCGTTCCCTTCTGATTGTGGGGAGTAGTCGGGCAAAAGGTGCGAAAGCGTCTTCAATTAAGATGTAAAACTCATGACCGCAACAACACCAATAACAATAAACACAGCTTTGGCATATCCATTGTCTGCTATGCGTGAGATAAATAGCATTGCTTTGCATGACCATTGTTGCCTTAACCAGCTACAAGGCGAAAGGTGGCAAAGAGTTAGTGGCGGCAGTTTGGTTGCAGGATTATGCGCGTGCATTGTTTGGTTAATGTTGTTTTGATATTTTAACTTGTTGGCTATTTCGTTGGACAAAAACAGCGGTTTTGTAGTTTCTATTTGAATCATACTTCAGCAGGATAAAAATGTTAAATTAATTTGAAATTAGGAATCTGTGCGATTTGTATGCAATTCTTGTGGTTATATACATAAATACTTCGATTTGTGTAATTGTGCAGTGACAGAAAAAAATTAAAAATAAACATACTTCTTTTATTTATTTGTTTATATATTTACATAACCATGATTGTAGTTGTCGTTGTCGTTGTCGTTGTCGTTGTTTGTTGGCAGGTTGCATATTGTGGCGCTGATTGTGATCATTTCTGATAATTTAGCTATAAATAAAATCCACTTCACCAACGAAACAACAAAACTTCATTCGTTTCTCCGTCTGTACATTCGTTTATCCTTCCGTTTCCGACCATATTTTGCTGATTCCACACAGTCAAAAGCAGTAGCTGCGACTTTGGCCACAGCGAAACATTTTCATACATACATACATATGCAGTATATCCTTTGGCTGCGAGGTGTTGCCGCTGCTGCTGCTGCTGCTGCGCTTGGGTCATAAATTTTAGCGACATTCAACAAATTTTCGCAACAAGTGGCTATCTTCACCTTTTACTGCTGTTCAGCTGAATTGCTAGCGGCTGGATTTTGATTTTTCATAGATATCTTATTTGCCAGTAGCATTTGACGTAGGGTACATTTTTACCGCTTTATAGCAAATTCGAATTTTCTCATTTACAAATTCATTCATTTGTTAAGACTTTTTATGTTTGTGAGACATAAATTGGTTTAGCTCAAATTTTTCGCTCAATAACCCCCATAATGACAAGAAATTAGTTTCAGATTTTTCGACAATATATTTTTTTCTATTATTCTATATTTTTTTGATAGTAAATATTGCACTTAACTTTTTACATATTTTCATATGCGCTTTGTAGTCCTTCCTGTAATTCACGATATTTAATTTGATTTTAATTGACATCATTTTCAGGGTAGTAGATCGAAATTACTGTCCATCAAAGCGAATTCACGAATGTACTAAAATCGCCACGCATAAGAATCTTACCCACCGCAAAATATTGTAGTAAAAATACGTAACTCGCATTACACTCTGCTGAAAATAGTTTGAAGCTTCAGACGTGTAATGGCCCCAAAGCCTTCCACTATCCAACTACTCCAAAACACATTTTCTCAGATTCACCTACTCACACAGTCGAAATGCATTGCTTCTACATATTTACTCGTATATTTAATGCCTGTAGGTGCATTGCTTTGTATCCTTATGAAGTCTCATATAAGTTACAAAGTTCATTGCAACAAAGAAATGGAAAACTGAAAAGACTAAACGAAAAACAATGATCACCTCCGAATACTTGTAGAAACATTCAGCCACACGGAGAGTGCAACGTGGGTTATTGTTATTGCCGCTCCTACAGTACTTTTGCCAGTAAATCCTTTGCTTTCCTCTTTTACTTAAACTTTTCAGCGATTTCCACCAACATGCCCCCGCTTGAATTTTCTTACGATTACTTTGATATTGTTTGCATTCTCTTTTCGCTTTCTTTTTTACATTTTATTATCTGGAGTTCTGCATTGAGCATTTTGTTAAGTTGAGGATTTTGGTAAACTACTTTTCGAGATGCGAGTTTCAAGTTGTGTGTTTTGTACCTCGGGCGAGAGGCGGCGTTGCAAAACGTGCTGCAAGACAGGACAGCTCAGACAGGAACTACTTAAGTGGGCGATTGCAAGCTTATAAATGCTGTCTAAGGTCCTTAGACTAGAGCGGAAGAGCCCCGGAAGCTAACTTGATGCCAACAACGACGCTCCGCTGCTATTGTATGTATGTATATGTGTGGCTAAGTGGATTGTGAGAATTGTGAATTTGAAAAGCGTCTTTTGGTGGGTGCTGGGTGGGTAAGTGTTTAAATTAAATTGGCTGACTACTGAAAGAGTAAAATGTATAGAATTAGTAAAAGTTCAATGGAAATTGCTTAAATAATTTTAGTTTTATATAAAAAATGAAAAGTTTAATTCATATACAATACAATTCGTTGTAATGGAATGTGTTGTTCATGGCGTTTCGGCTTGGCGCTCACTTAAGACCTTTAATGATACAATGAAATTTGTTTTTAAAGGTTCAGCAATTTTATAATCAACAATTTTTTGTTTTTAATTTAAGAACTCCTATTCTGATATATTTATATATGTATATGTATATTTCAGTATTCAGTCTTTCGCACAATTCATTAGTTTATATGCAAGAAGAATCTTTATTATAGGTATATTTACACCTGTATCCTGTGCAGAAAGATTTTTCTCACGCAAAATGTATTTTTTTGTATTTATTTATTTATTAGAAATATAATTAGGAATAACTTTATTATATTATGAAAAGTGCTAGTAGCTAAGACTCTCCTCCTACAGCATCTTGTTATTCTGTGCAAATATTGACAAATCTCAAAGCTTGAGATGTAATACAAAGCCATTGTGAATTGTATTGCTCATACATAGCAAAACTTACTGCTTAGACATGAATGCTTTCAACCCCTTCCTATCTAAATATAAATTAGCATTCAACAATATTTGGAGGTGGATGTGCAAACCTCAAATAAATCTAAATATAATCGAGTTAAGCTGGAACGCATTTTCCTTTAAATATACGAACATACATGTGCATACCCTGATTTTATAAAATTTTCTTTCTCATTCAAACAGGGAAGGTTTGTTTTCTTTACCAAAGCCCGCAAACTTCTTGAAAGGGACGGCTGGCTTACGGGCAAATTGAATTTGTTACCTACACATTTTTAGTAGTGGTTGTGCTCCAGAAAGTTAAACTCAATCAGAACTCTTATAGTTGGTGGCAAGTTTTTCGATAATCATGCATCAACGAGACGCCGCAATATTTCGCAGATTGAAAGAACATTTTGCATAAACGCGTTATCACTCAACTAAAATGGGTCATTGGCATACCGCAAACTTCTTAAGTAACGTGCACGAATCTTTTTTTGTAATTATACTCTTTGTATATGTATATTTTCTTTCATTTTCACAAAATAATTTACACAACTTTGAAAAATAGTCACAGCATACGATGGATTTATCAATGCAATTATTTTGTTTGCGATACAGAATATCGATATCTTGGAACATAAATAAGAAAGATGTTGAATTGGCCAAGAACACGTAATAAAAGGGTTAATATAGTTTCGCTTTAATTTTCATATCAATAGCTTTCTTGGTTGATGTCAAGACCGCAGTTTAGTTGACTAAAGTAGGTTACTGTGGAAATAATTAGTAGGCCAATGATAAATAAATTTAGATGAATACCAGATTTTGGTATTAAAATTTTTATGGAGGGCATGACTATTAAGATTTTAATTTCTTAATTAAAGATGTCTTCGCAATTTGGTTTTTGGAGACTGGCGCATTTTACTTTTGGAGTACTTCAATGTGTAACAATTAAATTCAGGAAATATGTCAATATAACCCAAGCAATTTTGCTACAAGTAAAATTTTATTATTCGACTTCACAGTAGTCTTGCCTCATCTCGGGAAATAAGAAGAAGTGTAAGGGCGCGATTTGAGGCTTTGCTAGAATGTTTTTTTCGCTCAGCTCTTGGATAGGCTATGTTTCAAAAAGTGTTGCAGATATACGTAAAAGAGTGGTCCTGAGAGCACTAAAATGAGACTGATATTGTTACTACAATATGAGTATCCAACAAAAGGTATTTTAAAAAATTGTATTGCAAAAAGCTTTAAGGAGTTCTCTTTTTTAATATCATTAACTTGAGCTAAAAACGCTTTCAAATAGTTCAGTAGCTTAAGGGCTATATGCAATATACATTTCACAGAATATTAAGATTTAATTTTACCTGGGTCGCACTTAATATCAATATGAGAAATTGATATGGGAAAATAATATGGGTATTCAACAAAATATATTTTAAAAGATTTCATGACCAAAATACTTAAAGCGGCTACCACCTTTTTTAATAACATTATTTCACATAGTTCTAGAGCTAAAGAGGAATATGCAATATGGTTTTCATGTAACAGGATATTTAGATTTAATTTTATCGATGTTGCCACCTAAGTTCAATATGAGAAATTGAACCAGGGATTAAAGCTAAATATACAAATTATAATACCCCGAAAGGTATCTAAAAATTCACTCCGAATTCACTTCCATTGTGATTTAGATTGCATTTGTTTTCATTAAAAACTATTTTTTTGTTTTATTACAAGTTTTTTAGAACATTATGCGTGTACTTTTTGTAAATAAACAATTGCAAACCTATAATATTAAGCCTAAAATATTAATTTATTTTGCACCCGAAAACCAAACCTTTATTTGTAGGTACTCGTATTAGTAAATGGAGCCTGCTTGAGTTCATGCCAAGGTTGCCGTTCAAATTATAGTTGTGCTTTTATGGTTCTAATGTGAGAATTTTTCATAAGAATTGGACAAAATATATCAAACAGTTTATTGTTTCCGACGTAACAACAAAAGTCGTGTATTTGCTAGTTATTTATAAACAAACTGCGATACAAATTTTCCGATCTGAGTTAGTGGGTTTACTTGATTAACCTTTGGATTTTCTATGTTATACCAAAACCTAGAACGCCACGTGTACAAGGAAAGGACAAATAATTTTTATATCAGAAACCAAAACTTCTAATTTTCATAGGACAATAAACTTTCAAACTTGATTTCTCAACATTTTCATTCTCACGCATTCATGTACATGGGGGTTCTGGTACGAGGGGGACGACGATATTATATGTATATTTTTTTATTCGATGAAATATTCACTTTTTGGTTATTTCGATAATTTTATATATCGCCACCATTGGCTTAAAACAACCAATTCAATCAATACTGTATCCAATAATTTCTGTGGTTGCTGTCAATATTTTCCCGGCTTATTAATAACTTTCGGGGTTGTTTGATAAAACATAAAAAACTAAGGAAACCCAAACACCCAGCTGATGACAGCTCTTCGAGCATTAACGCCAAAGGCACCAATAAAAAAGAATGATGTACACATTAAAAGTAGAAAAAAAAACACCAACAACAAAATATGCTTAAAACTTTTTTTCGCATCTTTTTCTGTTTTATTTTTTCGTCTATCCATTTTTTGCGCTTCCGTTTCCGTTTGACACTTAAGTGTGCGGATCAAAAGATAATTTGCAAGATGCGTGAAGATTTTTTAAATAAATTCAAACGAAAAACTTTTGTCCACTACTCGCCCCGCATACGATATTGGTTTGCTGGCCGTTAGCCACATTCCCGAGGCTTCTGGAAATGAAGTGGACGACAGCAGGATTGGTATCGAAAAAACAGTCGCAGGAACTTTTGGATTTTCATATGGTGCGGAAATTTAACGCAAAGCGCCGAAGGCAATGCTGAAGCTGTGAGGAAGGGAAAGGACTTTGAGCAGTAAACGAGTGGCTGCAGTTACAATATGTACAAAGAGCGGTAAAACAACCACAATACAAAGTGAAGTTGGTTTTTTATGCAACGCAACATTCGTCCAATGTCCTTTGGGAATGTTGAGGAGCTTTTATTTTTGTTATGTTTCTGCCCTCACTCGGTCTAGTGAGTGATGGTCATGTCGGTATGCATATGATTCTCTGTGTGAGTGAGTATGATTTTCTATCCCAACCGCATTGCTTTCCTGTTGTGCTTTACTTAACTTGTTTGTTTGTATTGCGCGGCTGATTTTTTTTTTTGTTTTTTTATGAGTTTTTGTTTTGTATTATTTTGTGAGCTTTGAAAGATTACCCAAATTATTCATACCACAATGAAAGAAGTTTAGCTGATGTGATATGAACTCAAGCGTTGTTTGACAGCTGCTGCATGCTGCCTAATGTCCTTTTCGTTTCTTTTTTCTTGTGATGAAATATTGGCAGGCGTGGGCAGGCGACCGCAATTTAGGAGGCTTAATAGAGATTTTTCTTGAGCACAATACAATTGAATATGGGTCGATAAAACTAATATCAAAAGGCATAGAACGCATAATGGTTTGAAGTTCGACTTTGTTATCAGATATTTTACACAACTGAGCATTTTTACCAATACCACTTGAGTATTATCGAAACAAATCTTGAAAGTGTCCAGTATTGTATGTCTTATGGCAGCTTTGTATGTATGTAGAGTGACATGCCATGGCATGAGTGTAAGTTTACAACTGAAATTTCAATAAAATTTTGCAATGTGATTCCCCAGTGTATGGCAACCCAAAATTTTTCAAATATTTTCATTTGATACTGTGGCTGAATTTCATTTAGAATAAATCGAAAGCTACACTCAGGTACATGTATGTATGTGAATGTTTATATTTCACTCCGTGGGCGAAGTGGAATATGGTATACATATAAACGAAAGTAGAAGAATCCCCATAGACACATAAATGGCGGCTAACTGGCCTTTACTCCATTTCGTTCAACTAAATGTCAACCACACAACGAAGAGACCACCTAACCCACCGACAGCTAACAAAAAAGTATACATTTTATTTTCGAATTTACACCAGCAACAAAGTTTCCATCAAAATTGTGGAATATTAATATTTTTTAATTTTCACACTGACTCTCACATGCCTGATGTCTGATGCTCCTCTATTTTTCTCAGCTTACATCCAGCAAGAAAAAAAGTTATACTCGTACTGAGGTTTGCAAATGCAAAAATTATTTGATAACTTGATAGCGGCGTCGCTGCTGTTGGGACGTATGACCAATCAGCTACGGTGGTGGACTTTGACAGTCGTTACAAACTCTGACGTGTTGAATGTGGAGTTTGTAAGTAACCGTTTGAAAAATGGTGGAAATTTCCTGTGGTCATCAAATCTCCAGAAGCAAAGCATGCCTTTGTTCTTAATTAACTAAACAAAAAATTGTTGTTCATCAAATCAGTAGTGCCTTTTTCCATAATTCTTATTATATGTGTACTATATTTTATTGTACATATATGTACAGCGCACTTGCATAAAAATGAAAAAAATTTACAAACGAATGTAAATAATAAAGGAAATGTGTTTTTAAGGCTTAAACTTTAATTTTCTTCTTCTTTAACTGACAATTTTTTACTTTTTTGTGTTCATTAATTTGTATTTTTGGTGTATTTTCTGTTGGTAAATATTAGAAATAACAATTAAACCCATAGCCAACAGGTCATTTTTAATTCTTATCCCCTCTAGTTGGGTTTAATCTCAAGGGATAATGCAACATTTTTCTCCCCATTTAGTTCTCGTTGTATTTTGTTAAGTTTCAGTTTTTTTTTTTTTTTTGTTGGTTGTTACCATTTTAATTTGGGATTTGTTAAGCACTTAAGAGGGTTAACAAGTCAGTCGAATAAAAAAATAAAAATAAAAACAAAATGAAATGAATAACTAAATACCATGAAAGGATATTGAAGCACACACACACACACACACACACACAAACAAATAAATGACAGCAGCACTGCCCAGCTCAACTCTATGTTTTCCCTACCGCTGTTTTCTTCCATCCGTGGCCTTACTCATCAGCGAAGCCGCGTTAACACCATTACAAATGCCGCCTTTCAAAAATGTTGAAGTCAGATAACCAAATGATATCCAAATTATAATATAACTCAGTTATCGGCCACAACTATACGAATTTCACATGCTGAATAGTCGAAATAGTGGTACGGGGAGAAGAAAACGGAAAAAGGGGTAAAGTCGATTCATTAGCCGCCAACGAGCGAGTGCGACTGGAGCGTTGGAATGTCTGAAGAATACGTATGCATGTACTATATATGTATATATATACATATATATATATATATATATATATATATATATATATATATATATATATATATATATTATATATAGGATACGATTTGTATATATGTATGCATTCATGCGTGTACATACAGTGAATGAATGCAGTCAGTAAATAGGCAACAAATAGAGACAAAAATTCATAAGAGATACTTTTTTAATTCATGTGTATTCATATGTATTCATGCGCCATGTGTGTTTGTGCATATGACTATTTATATATATGGAATGTTTGTGCAAACGTCCATGTGTAAAAATGGTTCGAGTATATTTGTAACCCCGGACCCATATCAAAATATTTGACAGCTGACTAAAACATGCCATGCGAAGCCATCTTCCCTCTTCCATGTCCAATATCCCGTTGCGTTGCTCGAACATTTGGTTCCTTGCATTCAGTTGAGCTCAGAAATAATATAATGCGGCAACGTTGCGTTAATTCTTCTCGTTCATATGTGTTGCACCTAGAGTCTGACCGTTCGTCTGTCATGAGGCTTTGTATCAGTCGGCTCTGTCTTGTGTCTCGCCCTATCCAGCGGCCAATTTCATTTCCATTTTTGATACTTTGAGTTTCAATTTGTTTGTAAGTAATTCTAAGTTGGTGGTGCCACGGTTGGCAAGTGAAAAAGTATGGCGATTTCATATCAATTGACCACGAAATGAGATTTTCTATAATTGCAATGAAGTTGAATTTATTTTAGTACTTTATAAATACTTTGACTTTTAAATGCTAATCGCGGAAATATATATGTATATAATTATATAATTATAATTATAAACCTCATATTTTGTGTACACTACCATAATAATTTATAAAAGGAGATCCTCTCCATCTTGCTACGAATGAATTTTATGACTATTTTGGCAGTTTTCCATAAATATTTCTGCTTATTTAAAACACTCATTTGCGTAAAGTTAGACACCTTAAATTAACCAATTGCACCATTGCGATTCTGAGATTCTTTACATTTCTCTCTACAGGCTGGTTCGCTGCGTCATTTAATGATGAGCTGGTGCTTTTCAGCGTGGACTTGATGACATTAAAAATACCACACACGAACACACTTTTTTGTGAGAATTAATAAATTTATAAACATAAATAACTTTCTGAGCGAACAACGAACAAACTACACGCGGCCGGATTGAATAAGTGTGCAAATCAACAAACACTTCTAGTAGATACATACTTACACATCCATTGTATACTACGTGGCACTAATAAGCGCAACGTGCCATGTGTAGGTTCCCGTAATTTCCGCAATTAAAAAAACATTTTCGCTTTGAAGTTTTTTCATCCATGTTGTACTTGAACAATTTTTCTTCGAATGCTTCAAGCTTAAGGAATTTAGTTTTTGCTGGTGCAATATATTACGGCAATGTCCTCAGCCGGTATGGATGACAAGCGGTTTCAGTAATTTGACCACCACAGGTGCTTTCAATGGGCAATTTTCCCCACCGGCCAATACTGTGCGACCGACCCACAGCGTTGTAGCTTTGATTGAGTAGATATAACTTTTAGTACGTATACATGAACACCTATGTGTACATATGTACTAAGTATGCATATACAATATGTACATTAGGGCGGGTAATTGATTTGTCGACATCGTTCGTAGCAGATTCGGAATTTTACACAGAATTATAAAAAGGTCCACTACGAATTTTATTAGCATATATATTTAATTAATAACGCAATACGAATGCTATTTTGTTTTAATACAAACTTTTACTTATGATAACTTATTTTTTAGTCTATTCTTTATTCAAAGAAACGTCACATGGCGATAAATGTAAAAAATAATATTTTTGCTAGTTTAATTTGATGTGAACATAAAAAATTACATGTAGTCCCTTTTCCTCATATTCATATTCAAAAACTAAACATAATTTGCTTTGTCGCGCCAATTTGCCATTCTTCAAATAAAAATAGGTACCAACAATATATTTTTGGAATAGGGGGTGGGGTTAGCATTTTCTTTTATATGAAAGAGTTTCGAAATTGTGCTTTATATAAAAAAGATTTTCAACATCGTATGTAAAAAAAAAAAAAAATTATCTAAAAGCAACGCGATTTTTAAGCGATCTTAAACTTTCACTTAAATTGAATGAGCTATAAACCTGCATATCTGCACATACGAAAAAAGCAATCGGACTAAAACCAATAAAAAAACCTAATTACAATTTTTGTGCTAATTTTTAAATTTATGAAATTTTTGAGGATTTCGCGGAACATAGAATTTTTTTGTGTTTTTTATGCAATGAACTATAATATATTTTTTCTGAAAAAGCTTGAGCATGAATTGTGTGAGATCACAATTGACTTTCGAGGTATGCGCTAGTGGACTTTAACAAAAGAAAAAAAATAGTTTTATACAAATTGGCCCGTCCTAATGTATATATGTGACCTGCTCTACGAAAAGGTACCTTACGTGCGAAAAAAAGTTTTCGAGAAAACAGCAGTTAAAGTTTAAACTTCTAAAAACCCTTGTAACTTTTTTAAATATTAATATTTTTCAATCCGGTTTGGCTTATTTTCTTCAGCATAGATCACAGTATCAATAAAGTCACAAAAGTAGTGAAAAACGTTTTTTTATATTATATATAAATAAATAAGAAAAAGTTAATGCAAATCGCAGAAGTCGTTTTAAAAAATAAGTTAACTTTTGTAAATTCATTTTTCACTTTTTTGTTGATTCGAATAGTGTGTGGAAGGCTCTTTAAAATGGTGAAAACCAGAAAGTCATAATTTGTTTAAAAGTTTGTTAAAAGTAAAAAAAAAGAAAAGTACAAATACGAAATTTTCTTTTTTTTTTACTTTTAACAAACTTTTAAACAAATTATGACTTTCTGGTTTTCACCATTTTAAAGAGCCTTCCACACACTATTCGAATCAACAAAAAAGTGAAAAATGATTTTTTGACACGTAAGGTACCTTTTCATAGACCAGGTCAGATATATTATATTACTTCACTTTTTTCAGAAATAAGAATATTTCAGATACATTCTTTTACAAAAATTTTAAATTACATCAAAGCCATTTTCTATGAATCTAAAACTCACAGTTTACAAATATATTTTTATGCCTACTATATCTTCGTATGGTTTAGGTAGTCATATCCATGTAAGTGTGTATATGTATGTACGCATACACTTTCCCTACATTTGCATACATATCTTGAGGTCAGAGGTGGAGATATCTAATTTAGGTGTGTGAATGTGAGTGCAAGCAGAGCAATTAAAATCAAATCAAGCCCCCATTTGTAAGTTTTTCTTTATGCTTGAATGCAGTAATTAAATGAAATCAAAATATTACGAAATTACAGTAAATTGCGCTGTTGTACACAAAAAAAATAGAAATCAAATATTATAGTAGTGTTAGCAACGAATTGCCCACCTTTGCAACTGGACAGTGAATGGTTGAGAAGCTTTGATCTATGCAACTCCCAAATAGAGTCTTGTCATTTGCAGATGAAATTTAACATCAAACGTTTTTGCTAGATATGATTTTAGTTTAAATTATTATATATGTATGTACATATAAATATTTAAGCGTTTGACCTTCTTATGCAGTCACTCTCGCTGAGTTACAGTGCATAAAGCAATTCCGATTAGATGAGATATAAAAACGAGCTTTGTCTATTTGTGATGGCGGCTACACAATTTGGTAAAAAAACGTCACCGCAATGACATTTCCACGCACTAATGACAACCTCCCCCATTGTTCACTCCTTCTCGTCTAATACCTTGCCATATCCACTGCGTGCATTTGCAATGAAAAAAATTAAAAACTGTAATTATTCAAATTACCGCAGCGGTATTTATATTTTGGGTGGTGGTTAATGACAGCAAGCTCGAAAATTATTTGGAGTATTATAATTGTCAGTGTCATTTAGGTGAATGAAATTGGAAAGGAAAATTGAGACGTCTGCATAAGCGACATTTCTCGAACCGTTGCAAGGCTAAACACACAAAAAAGAAAAATATTAAATATTAGAGCGGGAAGTTAACGGATTCATTCATTACGTGCGAGTATGACGATAGAAAGAATTTACTCAAGGCAAAATCTGCATACTTTTGTGAACTCTGGAGCAGCTTTAGGGCTTTACAGAAGTCCGAAATGCTTATAAGACCACGCAGTGCTTCGGATGTTTGGAAAATTTGGGTTTGACTTCAATAAAGAAATCTACGTTTTTATGTTTTGTAAGTAGATATCGAACAATTTGTATACCCGTGCACTTATGCACAAGAGCTTTATAATTTTGTTCACATAACAGTTAGATGCAACAGCATAAAAAATGGAGGTGGATATAGAAACATATAATATATAAACCAAATGCTCAGAGTGATGAGAGGAGCCGATTTGGCCATAGTTGTCCATACGTCAGTGCGTGCGCCCGGCAACTCCAGCTAAAATTATTATTTTTATTTTTGATATGGTATGTTATGAAACGTAGTACACGTATCTTATCCAAGGTAGGTTGATTTTGCAAATAAGTCATTACCTACACCTACCTAACGTGTAAAGTTAATTTTCAGAAAAAGCAGAAAATGAGATATCTTTGTTATTAATGATACAAATTTACTCAAATTTGATGCAAGTGCAAAACCAAAAATATGATGCAAGTAAAATCTTAGGGAAATGTCTGCATCTCCATAACGACTTAATAAAACTCGCCCTATGCATTATAGCCCACAAAACTAACACTCTAAAAGACTCTCATCATGCCCGTCCTAACGTATGGCGCAGAAGCTTGGACGATGACAACATCCGATAAAGCGACGCTTGGAGTGTTTGAGAGAAAAATTCTGCGTAAGATTTTTGGACCTTTGCACGTTGGCAGCGGCGAATATCGCAGGCATCGGAACGATGAGCTGTATAAGCTTTACGACGACATAGACATAGCACAGCGAATAAAGATCCAGCGGCTACGTTGGCGGGGTCATGTCGTCCGAATGGATACAAACGTTCCGGCTCTGAAAGTATTCGATGCGGTACCAGCTGGTGGTAGCAGAGGAAGAGGAAGGCCTCCTCTGCGTTGGAAAGATCGGATGGAGAAGGACTGGGCTTCACTTGGTGTGTCCAACTGGCGCCGGTTAGCACGAGAAAGAAACGACTGGTGCGCTTTGTTAAGCTCGGCCAAAATCGCGTAAGCGGTTATAGCGCCAATTAAGAAAAAGCATGCATTATAGCCCACCTCATTTAGATCCGACATAATTATTATTGATCTCGGATAGAAACTACGTCCACTTTTTATATATTAATACCATCAAGTACAGATACAGCGTATAAAACGCACGAGGATAATGTTCTTGCTTTAGCATCCGATAATAGTAACTTCTGTGTTCTGGGTGACTTCAATCCTAGTAATATTGAGTGGTAAAGTATAGACGACAGTTCTGCGTTATGTTCCACTAATGAGCGTAGTATATCTGAATCCTTTTTGATTGATAAATTTTTAAGTTTGGACTAGTTCAGATAAATAATTTTTCGAATAGTCTTTCTCGAACTCTGGAAATTATTTTTGTTAAGGAAAATGTACTATATATTAATTTTCTTTACTAGAACGCCTAGACTCTCTGTCTACTCCTAGTCTACACCATGTACCGCTTATCATTCATTTTCATTCATGTATGGTAGAATTCTATGAGTTTAAGGCCTTTTATTGTGGTAATGAGACTACTAGTTTTTATTTTAAAAGTTTTGAATTTGATATAATTAATTTAGCAGTTCACCCTCCACATTGGGATTCCTTATTTACTGGGGTCGAAATGTCATAAGTTTTTGTGATAAGTGCGGCTGCCGTATGCGCATAGCTTGGTGCTTGACTACCATTTGGGAATGCGTAGGTTTGAATCTCCGTGCATGAAGCAAGCCTGTGCACGTTTTTAAGAAACATAGATCATATATCTATATTAATGAATATTGTATATCTTCTAATCAAAATCGAATTCAAGTTGCCCCTATGTACACGGACGTTTCAAAAACACGCAGGGCTATAGGATTTCATTCCACTCCTTTAAAATGGATTACATCCTCTCTCCTGGGAAATATGTTTTTAATGTTGTTGGAGCGTAATTAATTTGTCTCATTAATACCTCTCGCGTCTCCCAGAGAAGTGTAGCGGACCTCTATGTTCTTTTCATAATTTTTGCTAATAACATTCCCAGTTGTTTTAGTAACACAAATTGCCTTTTGTATGCTGATGATTTAAAGATATACTCAGTAATTGCAAGTACTGCAGGCTCTATAAATCTTCATTGCTTTGTGTAAAAGAAATTAGTTAATTTTAAATATAATGCTCTTGCTTATGTGATTTCATTTCCCTTATTCTAAATCTTGGTGTTCTATACATTTTTCCTACCATATTGATGGTTCTACATTATCCAATCTAAGTGAAATTATTGGTCGTGGGGTGGTATTTCACTTTAGATTCTCGTTTCAAAGCCATTTAAATTACACGATTGCAAGCAAAGTCATATTCTGTACTTGTTTTTTTCGACATTGTTGGTCCATATACTATAAAGCTGTTATATATCTCTCTTATGCGTTCGAAGTTTGAATTTTAAATATAATATTATACACCATTTTATTCTGTATTATGTATGTCATATTAATAGAATTGAACGCGTCCAGAAAGTCTTTGTCTGTTAAGTTTTGCATTCTTTGCATTTCTTCAATCCAAATCTGTCTTATAAAAGTCCGTTCTTGCTCGTAAAGCTACACTCGCTAGATAAACGAAGGACTATTCTCTCCCTCACTTGTATTTTCGATTTAATAATCAGGGCGATTGACTCCCCATATTTACTAGAGAGAAAGAAGTTCAATGTTTCTCAGCAAAGCTTACGAAATCATAATATTTTCTAGTTGAGGATGGTTAAAACAAATTATGTTTTCAATACTCCAACTTCTAGAACTATGAGCGAATTTAATTACAAAAAAAAATTTAAATGTTAATAAATAAATTAAATAAATAAATATTACTAATTATAATTGTCATTTTTTTAGATTCGGTATATAAAGTTTGGTTCGAACCAAATTTAGCCTTCTTCACTTTTGAATCTCACCTTTACGCACACTTAGTTGCAATTAGTTCCTTTATTAAAATAGGAAGTATTGGTTGCCAATACCAAATTTTGCATTCATGTGAATAGGGTTTGAATTGCTGCATTTCAAATAAAAAATATAAATATACTTGTGTCTTCGAGGCTGCGTCGCGACTGCTGCCAAGTCTATAACTCGAGGCGGTTATGGTTAATCATCATCAATTTTAGTTGAATGGTCGCGCCTGGCTGGGTTCGTGCTTTGCTTTACGCTTTGCCGTGGATGGATTTGTGCGCGCGCAAGTAGCCAAAAGCGCAAAGAACGGGAAATCTACTTGGCTGCTCGTTTAAGATGCTGGACCAGTTATGTGCTAAAGCGACCAGCTAATAAATGAAGAATATGTAGAAGCAGCTGCAATAGCGCCAACCAACAGCTTTTATGCCCCCCATAGAGATAACGGTGTTGTTACTTCTACTGGCACTTTTTTGCGGGCTCTAGTGAGCGTTTTTTGCGCTTGGATATCACTCACTCCCTTGAGTTTGCTGTGCATTCCGCTAAGTATCCACAAGTTTTATTGATGCTGATAAATTGGGATAGTTTTATGTTTTTTTAGGTTTGAACTTTAAGTCATCAGCAATGAAATTTTTTATTAAAAGTGTTGGAAATCTGACTATTTGTATGATTGATTGTGGCAAGTAACATACACCTCGCAAATTAATTTATACGTTATGGCACTTGCAGCAGTGGCAACATTGTGCACAATGAGCGATTACATCCTTCAAATATCACCAGCCGCGGCACAACAAAATCAGGAAACCGATACCAAACCAAAAGTTTCAGTCGGCAAGACTTTGTTGATTTGATACTCTTTAGTTTCTTGTTCATTAAACATTTTTCATAAATTTGGTTGAATTTCTGTTTAATGACCTCAGATTCAAAGATGGCCACCATTTGACGCAAGCGCATGGGTGATACCTCCGCCCCTGCACGCTTGCACACCGTTCTGACATTTCGTCAAAAGCCCACGATCGTGGTGGCGCCATAGTCCGACGTCGCTCTACTTCGCTCTTTCACGCCTTTTGGCGGCAAAGTGATAAATGCGATTAAGCCGATAGAGGACGGCTGTAGTAAAGGTGGCAACAATAGTGGTTGCAATGGTTGCTTGTGGCTAGGTTAGGTTGAGTTTCGGTGGCTGTCGTGTAGTTAAGTGGCAGCAACTACATACCAACTACGTACATTCCATCGGAAAATTATTAAAAACGCATTAGCGGCGCACACACCAATAACTATAGTACATACACTTACTTAAGATAGCGTCTCTGCAATGGCCAACCAACCTGACCATAACTGCATATGTATTTGAGGAAGCGAAAGGCAAAATGCTTCGCCATAATCAAAATGAAATAAAAAACAGTAAAAAAATAAATAACTTGTGAAAGAGGCAACGGAAACATACACGCGCACGCACCTCACGCACGCACTTGGGAGTAATGGGCAATTTTTTGATATGAAAGTAAGCGTATTGTAATTAAATTCCGATTAGGCCACCATTTTACTTGAATATTTCATTATTATTATTACAGTGAAGTCCTTCATACGCGAACACTCGCTCTCGTAGTGCTTTTGTCCGATTAATGGACCAACTTTTTTTGTTTATTTTTATATATTTAATATATTTTACGAGTTTATGAATATTTAGAAAATAATATTTCATATGCCAACGTATCTACATATTATTGTTACATATATAGATAAAGCACAATATACAGTACTACTTTGCTGATATCTCATACTAATTGATAGCTGAAACATTAATTGTTTTAATTTCATATGACTTGATATTTTTGATGTGTTAAACGCTACAAAGTGATTCTGACAAATTGTGTCAAACGCGTACCAGGTTTTAATGGCTAAAAGTACGTTGCTATGGGCTCACTTGTTTCTTTATTAGATCTTTCTTTTGTCCATAATATCGCTTTAATCTTTAAAGGACTGAAGACTCGGCAAATCGAGTCCTTTCTGAAAATTATCATAGATTATCAGTGAAATATTATGTTTATTCGGGATCAAAATGGGGAAGACTCTCATTAATTGCCGAAAATCCTGTTTTACGAAGGCAGCCTTGAGTTGTTGTTGCTTCTACTTTAACCCAATATGTTTTGAGAAAGCTTTAAGTACTTTAATATTTTTTTACAGCTCTGAGGCTGCAGTGACAGTTGGAAGTCAAAAGTGACTTGGTAAGGTAAAAAAACAAGGATTCTATCACAAAATTAGTATTCTAACTTGACCAACTGGTCAGTTTACTGCTGTTATGTGCGAATAAAAACTTTTGCAACAAAGCTTGCTTGGGATTGTTTTCAATTTTGTCCGTTTATGAGTGATTTTTTGATCAGAATAGTTTAAAACACAGTGTCTGCGTTCAGTTATTAGGGCGTCCGGTTATTGGTATGTTATTTCTGGGGAAAAATTATTTAAAAATCTGTGTGCACGAAATTAGCTCAGTCATTGAAGCTTCCCGGGTACAAGGCCTGCCCGTATTAGGGAATTTACTGTATTTATCTAGCTGTGAAGACCCGTTACTATTTCTTGTAATGGATTTATCACAAGTGCTTTGTTTTGCTGTTATATTTGTGAGTGTTGTTGTCCGAAAGGAAATTATTAAACTAATTACTTTGCATATGTCCAGGCAACATAGCAAAGACCAATCGGTTAAAACAGACTGCCATATGTGAATGTGGTTAAATATGTATGTTACCACTTATATGTATTTATGTGTGTAAGGCATATAAATTTATAAAAAAATAAAAAGGAATAAAAATAAATTTGAAATAATTTAAACGAAATAAAGTTAAACAAAATAAAATAAAATAAAACAAAGCAAACCAAAATAAAATAAAAAATATTAAATTACATTTTTAAACGTACGAGAAATCAGTATGAGGTTGGGAGGGCAGGTTTTTTTTTTTTTTGTTTTTATTCGAAGGGGGAATCTCTGTCAGCATAGACGGCATGCACGATTCATACTGATCGCTAAAGCTGCACCGCATTCGGGACCTCGCACAGTCAGCATTTACCTACTAAACTGGACTTGCGAAACAGTACACCACCTCTGTAGCTTTAGTTTGCCCTGCGGTACCGTCGAGAGAGGGCAGGCACTTAAGGGGTTACATGGGTTTCGTTGGTTCAAAAAATCGATTTATTTTTTTTTGGCTTATTAATTTCTACAAAATCTTAGGATTATTATCCTAAATTTTCAAGTCGATTTCAATAATAAATTCGGAGATACAGCCTTTGGAATGTGTGCGCTCCAAGCCACTTTTACTGTTATTCAAAACTTTAAACGCGTTTTTCTCGGAACTGTGTTTTCAAAGTCGATTGTTAAATGCTCTCGAAAACTACTCAACCGATCTTGATGAAATTTTACACAGGTGTTCGAAATATAATATCCTTGTGCTTGAACGAAGGATTTTGTTTTTTTTTAATAAAAACAATTATTTAAAAAAAACAAATGTCAAGCAAATTTGACCGAAATTTTCATTTTTTTGCAAAAATGTCTGTCAAAATTCCAATTTTTACTTTTTTTTTTCTTTCCTTCGTTCAAGCACGAGTTTATGGTCTTAGCTTAAGCACTTATTTTGGTTTTTTCATTTTTGATGAGCCTGTCAGGAGTTATGCTGACAACGCGGACGCACCTTTTTTCGAGGGGTCACCGGATATGACGTCACAATGGAGGAGTTTTAATTTTTTTTTGTTTTGAAAATTTCAGAAATTATTCTTTAAATATGTATCTATAAGACAGAAAAAAGTTTGAATTAAATAAATAATTTTTTACATAGAAAAAAAAATATTGAAAATAGGCCGTTTTTTACCCGACGAAACCCATGTGCATGAATTGAATTTGCTACAAATTCTAAATGCGCGTTTGTTCGCGAGACGAGCCTCTTATTTACCCTAAGTCATTAAATAAAAATCAAAATTTGTATGTGACACTTCCGAAAATATTCCTAATAAATACTCCAAGGTCTTTGTTTTATAGTCATCAAAGGAAAGTTTCTGCCAAAATATGCGTTGAAAACTAAATAATACGTACATATCATACATATGTATATTATAGACTTTATACAAGTACAGGCAATAGCGGAGTGTTTCAGCGCATGCAATAAGTGAACGACTGCGTTTATTTGTAACTACATTCCCATACTCACATTTTCATTACTCCTTCGATTGTCCAAATCAGAGAGCGAATAGGGCCGCGTGTATGCGCCGATCACTGTATGCATCCAATCTTGATTGATCGCACTTGTCTGTGGTTTGGGCAAAGTGCATTCGTTCTTGAATAGCGACACCGGCGAGGCAAACGTGTATGCGTTTTGCTATGCATTGCTATTGTTGTTTTTGTTGAAATGTCTTTGATTTCCTTGCGTGTTGCTATGTTCTGAGACATCGCACTGTCGGTTTCCAAAATAGGAAAAAACGAATTCATTTTGCCACGCATAATTAGTTACCTCGTAGTCGCCGGTGTCATCCGCCTCTACCACAACCTACAGTTTGTACATAGAAAAGATGCCATCTACGTAAATATCTATAACGTTTGTATGGATGTATATGTAGACCTTGCAGTGTGGACAACTAGAGTTACCAATGGACCGGCCAAAATCTTATGTGGATTAAAACTCATCCAAAGAGCTCTAAGCGACCACTAGTCAAATATGTAACGTATCGCACACAGACACATGCATACACATTTTAATATGATATTACAATAATCATATACAATAACAACACAAAATGCAATTGGAAAAAGTGAGTTCGCACCATGGTGATACACTGACAATTACAAATAGTCTGATTTGGTAATTTCGCCTTTTGATCTTTCTTACCCATGTCCGATGCCAGACAGAGACACAGCCGAAGAGAATTTGTCCAGCCGAACTAAAGTGATACTACATTTACCGCACTACCGTCTGTCTTTGGTTAGTGCGTTTTCACGTACGAGGCATGCCCAGTTTTATGCTTCTTTAATAAAATTTAGTTTGTTTGCTTGTTGTGTAGTAGAAAATTAGATTTTGGTTGATTTTGGTTATATGGGTGAGTTATTTTGATTGTTGTTGTTTGGATACAAGATTGTGATGCATTAGTTTCTACGGTTATCTATCAAGTTTACTATAACTAATTTAAAAAATAAAAATATTTCATAATGTTTTCTTAACTCAACAGAACGCAAACGTGGCCGCCAGACATACACCCGTTACCAAACGTTGGAGCTGGAGAAAGAGTTTCATTTCAATCGCTATTTGACTCGACGACGACGCATTGAGATTGCCCATGCGCTGTGTCTCACGGAGCGACAGATAAAGATCTGGTTTCAGAATCGACGAATGAAGTGGAAAAAGGAGAATAAAACGAAGGGCGAACCAGGCTCGGGTGGTGAGGGTGATGAGATCACACCGCCAAATAGTCCGCAATAAGGCGTTTATTAAGAGGGAAACTGACGAGTCGCGCTTTATCCACTTCCATAAGGGGACGTGAAAAACTGCACTAACAACTTTAAGTAGGGTCTCAGTCCTTCATGTGGCGAAGTGGCATCCAAAGGAAAATTATCATATTCAGATTAATGAATGTATGAATGATTGCAGGATGCCGGATAGATCTTTTCAACGAAAATAGAGCGTGTCCCGGGCTAGGGATGGACGTGTAATATTAATCGTTTATTCTGTTGGACAATTACGTTCATGCTACCCACATACAAGTATAACATTTTAAAAGTATAGTTTTGTAGTCTAAAGTTTCAAAAGTTTTAATTCAAACCTCAAATAATTTATTAAACATCAAACAAAACTTTAATGGGTTGAGAAATTATAAAATAAAAAAAATTATTGGAACAAAACTGGAAATCAAAATTATAAACTTATTTCTTATAACTATAAGGAAAAACAATATTAAAATAATTCTGTATAATTTCTGCAAAGCTGTAAACTTACTTAGTTAAATCTTAAAGAACAATTGTTATTATTTTATTTAATTGATTTTAATGATAATTCGTAGTGTATACAAAAATGTAAAACGTAGCAGGCGGGCAAAAAGGATGAACGCTGCTATAAGCCGGATCAATAGTTGCATAAATAATTAAATAAATGGGTAAATAATTAAAAATTGAAGTAATTAAATAAACTCAACAAAACCAACTCATGTGACCTCAAGTTTAAATAAGTTATTGAATATAAACTAAAGTATATACAAAAATGTACGCAAACGATAATAATAATAACAATAAAAATAATAATAAAAATAAAGGTAAATATTAGCAGTACACTAATATACATAAATGCACAGAAAAGAGAAAAACTGGAGAAGAGCTAAAAAAAGAGAAAACAGTAAATATTTAAATTAAACTCATTACATGAAAAACACCATTGTAAAGCATAATAAACATTACTTTCTAAATACGTATACATACATATATATTTAGAATAAAATATAGCAACACATATGTATATGCGTAAATTCAACAGTCTAAAGTTGAAATAAATTTATTTTAGTTGAAGAATGTTTGCAGTGTTAAATGTATAAAGAAAAATATAAAAACAAAGCGAGATTAACGCAACACTAACTTTTGGGGAATTCAAGAGAAATTTTTGAACAACATCGAAAGGCATTCCTAAATTTTGCAAATTAAAGTTTTGATTTTTCCTTAAAGTGGGGCAATTGCAGTAACTACTCGTACAATTTTGAGCTGTATCTCAAATCAAACATCTGCAGAAAAACCAGGTTTCTAGTAAAAGTTTTAAAATTTCCTCAATTTTTTGGCACCTAATTTCCAGGTCACAAGCAGAATTAACTGTTAATTTCTATTGTTTAGTTTTATTTTTAAAAACAAAAAGTGTAACGCAAAAATTCAAATATTTTTTGTTGCTTTGTTGAAAAGTGCATAAGAAATATTGCCGTAATTTTATTTCATCAAAAAGTTTGAAAAGATTCATAACACAGCGGTTAAAAGATTTTGTACAAATTTAAAGCAATACAAAGTCAGGATCGTTTCTGGCGCTCATTTGAAGCTCCATTTCATGCAACGAAAATGCAGGATGGATAAAATAATTTTATGATTAGTTGTTTGTTATATTTAGTACTGATACAACAACATATACGAGTGATGTGCGATTCATAGTGTATGAAGAATCGGTTCTGTACAGTCCTGTTCGAAGGAGAACCGGGTATTCCGATCGTTGCCGGTTCTCAAAAAAATGACAGCTGAAATAGCCCTCATGGAAATAGCTTAGCAAAAGATTTTAAAAAGTGTTTACAAAAATTCAATTTCTTTTCATCTTTTTACTATTTAAAAAGTAAAGATATTTATTTGTATTGTAATTAAACTTAAACACGCTTTTCCAGGTTAAGGTTTAATTTGTACTGTTTCCATTTAAAAACAATTTTTTCGTTGTTTTCGCTGCTGAGGCGATTCTTTTTATCGAACTCGCTAAAATTGCTTGAAATCGCTAGAAACAGTTTTTTGGACTAATTGTTTTTTTAGACCAGTCTGGCCATTTTCGGGTCACTTGACTTCGTTGACGCCCCATTTTCCAATAAGTGTTAAAGGCAAAAATCAAAGAAAAAATTGAAAATGTCCTTCGAATCTTCTGAAACCGTTTTCCTGGCCTTATATGGCCCAGACCTGTCGATTTATTAAAGAGAACGGGGTTCTTTGCAACACTAACATTAACTGTAAATTCATTGCTGGCCACTACTACTCTTTTTTTAAATATTTTTTTTAATTGAGCAAGGTTGTACATTTTATATACCTTAAATAACATGGAATTTTTGGTTTCTCACTAGTGAATTGTTTATATGAAACTGTATTTTGTATTTAAGTTTTATTTTATTTCTCGAACCCATGTTTTTTTGCTGAAATATGGAGAAAGAAAGAAATAATAGCAGATTTATCTCAATAATAAAACTAGTTTTTTTTAATTTTTTTATTTTATTTTTTTAGTAAAACTTGTCAAACCCTTTTTCGGTCAGTCATATTCAGTTTTAGTATCCTCTGGTTTGGTTATCTGGCTTACTGTATTGCACCTATGCCCTAATACTTGGATATACTTATATGTATGTATAATTATTTGCATGTGTACATATATAAAAAGTACATCTTAACTAAAACAATAATATATTAAAACTAAGAAGTAAAGAAAGCTACACCAAATTAGTGTTGAAGTTAATTTAACAAAAACCTTGAATAATTAGTTCGATGGCAAAGATATTGTGAAAGTATTTATTAAAGAAGCAAATATAAAACAAAAACAAAAATTGGTAAATTTTCTCTTATTTTATATATCTTAAAATCGCATGAACTGGATGGCAACAGCAGAGCAACATGTTCGATGTTTTTCATAGACATACGATATTTTTAAATTGAATTAGGAGAGGATATCATGTATACCAAAATTGAAAAAAAGAAAACATAAACAAAAACCTTAAAACGAATTGGCGCACTTTTAATTCACTCAAATATTTATAGTCAAATACACTTCGCAATATTGGGGGAAATTCATTAGCAAGAGTATTAAGTTTTTACTTAAGGTGCATATTGACACAACATTTTGTTTTGGATGAAGTAAATATTTTTATAGCATAAACTACACTTGTAAATTGTGAAACCAGTAAAAGTAAATCCACTTTGCTAAAACGTAATGCATCGATGTGAATTAGTAAAATTGATATAACAAATGCCCTTATGTATACGCATATACATAGATAATAGATACTTATAAAAGCATACATTTAACGGTACATAAATATGTGGATAAATATGAGGAATTGTGAATATTTAAATGATATTCAGCAGCAGCAAAATAATCCATAAACTATTTTATGAACACCTAAAGATAAACCAAAGCCAAAGTCAGAATAGAAGCAGAAATAGGAATGTAGTGTATTAAATGTTTAGAAACTGTGTTTGAAAAGTAGCAAATGCATACAATCTTTTCACTTTCAGTTCTCCTTCTCCTTGTATTTAAACGAAATTTTGGCTACTGCAAGTTTTCGCATACATAACATAAATGGGTTAATGTCTCAACCATTGAAGCATACTTCTATTGAGTGGCATGAACATTGGCGAAATGCTGTGTAATATAGTAACAAAGCACATAAAAATACATACTTACAGCTAAACAAAACATTGATTATAGCCGAAAAGATCGGTTGAAATGAAAATCGTGCAATGTGATCATAATAAATTTGCATGCATTACATTTGTATGTAATTTCATGTGGAAGCGCGAAAATTCGTTTCATTTGAATATACTTTTTTGGGGAAACGATTATCAATATTATTATTCCTAAATATTCACATTACTAAAACTCAAACGCTTAAACAGCTTGAACTTTTTATTTCTCATTAATGTTTGTAAGTTAGGAACGGAGTGCATTTTGAAAAAAAGATGCACAAAAAATTACTCATCCAAATATACGTAAAAAATTGGCCTCAGTCTTAAGCGAAAAAAACTAAAACAATTTGTATAAAATTAAAATGCATATACTATGATATGCAAATATGCAAGCAAAACTAATTTACTATACACTCTATATTTATAAAGCTAAATGTGAAACGACAAAAAAAAAAAAAACACAAAATTAATTACATAAAACAGGAAGGGAAATATAAAAAAAGTTATTAAATTGTGAAAGTCATCAAATATTTGTTGTAAATACATAAATAAATATTATTTTTAGTGTAAAGTGAAAAGAGAACAAGCACACAAAATATAATACTGAGATTTTGTTTTTATTTATAAAATTTATAATAAAATAGTATTTACATATTTAAAGAAATAAATTTTGGCACAGAGTATTATTTTTCATCAAGATGTGTGGGACAAAAACCAAGAATGATAGAATATAAGATTGCGGCTTCCCAAGTGCCGTGACGTCAGTACAGAAAATAAGCAAACAGAAAGCAAAGGCAGCATAAGCGGAAGTGTGTGGAAAATCAAGAGTGATAGTTTCAAACATGCCCATATACATATGTACGTACATGCAAAGGTTTGTTTAATTGTTATAGTGCCGTCACTTAATTGTCAAATACGTCAAAAATGAAGTAGCAGTTTTCAGAGGGCGCCACCCTCTGAATTTTTTCCATTGTGGACGAAAGTGAAGCATAAAATGGTGCAACAATATTTCTCTTACATGGCAAACATTTTATATATATAACTCATTGGTAATAAATCTGTGTTCTTTTATTTTTTCTAATCACGCCAGAATTTTCTTCTTTAAGTGCTTCTTGAGCTAGAACCCAGCATTAAAAAAACTAATCCTAAATTTATAGAATTATGGGACATAGGCAAATGGGTATCAAATGAAAGAAGAAGGAAAAAAGGAAAGAAAGAAGAATCAAGACAATTCAAAAATATGTTGTTCACACCAACCTTGTCAGAAAGTGTGTAAAATGTGTGTTGATATTTTTATCATAGACTGATGGGTATCAAATATGATTCAAAAATAAAAGTTTGTGTAAAGTTTGACAACTGATTCGGAGGTCGATGTAAGCCATAAAATAATTTTGGAAAAATTACCACACGCACTCGCAGTCAGAACTTAACTAACTTCTCGAACTTATACTGACGCTCACACGAGCGAGAAAGTAGAAAGCGAGCATTTTCGGGAAAGTCCCGTTTTCAGTATCGAATTCAGATTTATACATATACATGTGACTTTTGCTTGTAAATATGTATGTACATTTTCAACAATAATTTATATTATTTTATGAATGGAACTTAATTATTTTAACCGACTTCGCATCAGGTGTAGAATATTCTGGCCGAACACCATCAGCAACGATGCGCTGTGAAGATTAACGAATGAGGAACTCTTCTTATGGCAAATCAAAAGCAGAAAGTGGTGATGGATAGGTCACCCGTTTAGAAAACGACCTGATAGCAACACGAGAATGCCACTAGACTGGAACCCGCAAGGGAGCACAGGTCGCGGTCGGTCAATAAATACTTGGGGAAGGCCAGTTAAAAGTTAGAGGGCACTAACACAACAGCCCAGGAAAAAACTTTATTCTTTCTATTTTTGTTTTATTAAATATTGTATATACAGGGTGAACGATATGAAGTTTTATCTATTCAAAACACCACAACTTTTTTGTGTGAAATTAGTTTTTATTGATTTGAAAGACTAATTGCTCAAAAATGATTACAATTTTAACATATATTCATATTAGCTCGATATGACCACCTTTTGCCTTGACTATAGCCTTCAAACGGGCAAGAAATGAGTTGCATACTGCACGAATGTGATCTTGAGGTATTTTGGTCCATTCCCGTATAATCGCTTTTTTCAGCGCATCCATACTGGCATATTTTTTAGCCCTCACCTTGCTCTCCAAAATGGACCAGATGGAATAGTCCATCGGATTTGCGTCTGGCGAATTCGAAAGCCATTGTGTGGACGAAATGAAGTGTGGAACATGATTTTTTAACCATTCTTGGTTCACACGAGCTTTATGAGACGGTGCCGAGTCCTGTTGGAACGTCCATGATCTACGACCGAAATGTTTGCGTGCCCACGGCTCTAAAACAGCTTCTAAAACATTTTCCCAATAATAAGTCGCATTCTCTTTGACACAAGGCTCGATAAAAACGATTGGAGAGCGTCCATCAGCGGTCACTGCGGCCCAAACCATTACTTGCGATGGCAAATTGCTTCGAATGGCCATATGTAGGCTCAAATTCTCGAATGAGCGTTCGGTCAAGTAAACACGATCGTTTTGAGTATTTATGAACTGCTCAATTGGGAAATTTTTTTTATCAGAAAACACAATGTTAGGAAATTCGCCACGTTCGAGCAAGCGCAACAACTCCTTTGCTCTTTCGCACCGAACTTTTTTTTGCTGGGGTTAAAGATCGTGTGCTTTTTGGAACTGTCTTGCAATATTTTCAGTTCTTTGGCCATTTTTCTTCCACTTCGACTTGGATTTCGTGAAAGTCGAGCCTTCACTTTCCGAACCATTTCTGGCGTTGTTGCGATTTTTTTCGGTCCACCTCCATAGCGTTTTGCAATGCTATCAGTATCATTGTAATGTTTAATAGTGCGATACACAAACATTTTATTCTCTTTGAGGTGATTGAGCTCACGAACAATGGCTGGTTGTGATTTTCCAACCAAATATAACGCAATCACACTATTGCGTTTGAATTGCATCACAGAAAAAATAAATTCAACAAAACTGAGACGCAAATGCTTTTGATGGCTTATAAACAATATATTGAACTGTCATGAGAACAATTTTGACGTTGATGTCATGAGCTGTTTTACAGATACAAGCAGTGGTAACACTTCATATCGTTCACCCGTATTGTATATTTATTCCTTTGCTCACCTTTTGTGGCACAACAAAAAAAGTTTTGCCGGCTAATTTTTTTAACAAAGGTTTTGATAAATAAAAAGTAGATTTTCCAAGAAAAAGCAGACAGCACCTGTAATTATTTCTTTATGGGCATGTCAAGAGAACTTTAAATTATTTTTTCCAACAAGCCTTGCCAATAAGTGTGAAAAAAGCTTCGTCTTTCAATAGCCTCGTCAATTTGTATGGTATTTACTCTATATAAAATTATGATAAAGACTATTATGGATCGCTTTCACAAGTTTCATAAGATAACTAATAGAATAGCCAACTTTTCTTTTGTCTCACTCTAAATATCAATTTGACTAATGGTTGGCTGTAGTTAACCAATGCATTTATTCCGCTTTTTAGCCAATAGTTGAAAACTGGTACATATTAAAGGACGAAAGTTAGAAAAAGGTAGTATTTTCAAGGATTACAATGAAAAAAAGATATAATATATTTTGAATTCTCTTGACATTCTTTTTTCATCCGATACCCATCAGACTATGATGAAAATTTTCTAAAACATTTTTCATATATAATATATTCACAATTATTCTTATGAAGAGATATGTTTTCGAATTTTCTTCACATTCCGTTTTCATTCGATATGTCTATAACGAAAATAAGAAAAAAAACATGTAAACGTTTTTTGTTAAAAAAAATTAACAGAAAAAATATATTTTTAAGCTCTCTTAGCAAACTTTTCTCATTATCTATCCATAGGTACAGCATATAATTTTATGGAATTAGGAAACATTTTTTTAATGCTGAGTCCTTACTGGAACTTTGAGGTTCTTTAAGAAAATATCCTGACATCCATGCGCATATCGATTGTGTCATATGTAAGAAAAAAGTTAAAATTTGTCGCAATGTGTAATAGTTTCCTTGGTTTGAGTAAATATGTACAATACTTTGTTATCATTAATTTTTTACAAAAGTACAGTTCATTGTATAACAAAAACCTTATAAATCAAAGTTCCGAACTTTTTCCGAAGTTCACAAAAGATCAACAAATATCAAAAAGTTGAAATCAAATATTTTATGTTTTCAATCAGATTTCTGGGTATGTGATTTTATATCCCATCGAATTTTAATATAATAAAATATAAGTGTGAAGTAGCTAAAAAAGACCTTTTGGAACTTTGATGGATAAGGTTTCTGTTATGCAATGAACTATAAGGCCAAGTTTGTAAAACTTCAAGAAAATCAAGATATTAACAATATACCATACAACTTTCCAATAATCCACACTCGAGCATGCTTCGATTAAGGTAAGTAAAAAGGTGCGTAAGGGTGTCATATCTACATATTAGTTAATTTTATAATTTCTGGTAATTTAAATGGTCATAAATCAGATCAGAGTTGAAAAAATCAAAAAGCCAATTGTAATAGAATAGTTGATCTAAAGAATGTTTTCATGAAAAAGTTAGCATAGAGGTTTTACCGTTGCATAATGAAAACCGACTAACTTCAGAAAAAATGCTATTATTTGTATGCTTATAAAATGAAAGACACTCGGTATCTACCTTATATAATATATACCATTTGTAATTAGCGCATACATCCCTTGGTGAGTATTCGTGCGCGCTTCTCCTCTAGGTTGCGGTGTGTATCTTGGTGTTATTGCACAAAATGAAGGAACCTATAGTTGAAGCCGCCTCCAAACTGCAGATGGTTTTTTATGAGGAGTTTCTTCATGGCAGAAATACACTAGGAAGGTGTACATTGTCTGCAGACAACCTGGACCTTATCGAATGGTAGTCATGCAAAAAACAATTTGACTGCTACGAAGTTTAGTTGTATCTATGTGAAGTTATTATAAATAATTATTGCTCTTTTTATCAAACATAGAATAAAAAAGGAAAAAAATACTCCTATTTTTCTATGTCGAAATACATTAAAGTTCTAAGTAAAGTTAAGTAAGTTTAACTAAGTAAAGTTATTTGTATGATAAATGTATTGTAGGTATTTCTTAGAATTGTATTAATAATTCAATGTATTTTGGTTCCGCAAATAAGATAACTATTTTCGGAACTTTATTGCAATTGACTTTTAAACTGCTTGTGTCTACAGTCTGGTATTTAGAAAATTGAACTGAAGAATTTAAAAATTATCTGCTACAAAAATATGCTTAAATATAGAAAGAGGCTAAATATGAATGAGAAAAATGCTCAGTATTTGTTTTGGTAAATGAGTTTCACGGCCGCCGTAGCCGAATGGGTTGGTGTGTGATTACCAGTCGGAATTCACAGAGAGAACGTTGGTTCGAATCTCGGTGAAACACCAAAATTAAGAAAAACATTTTCCTAATAGCGATCGCCCCTCGCCTGGCAATGGCAAGCCTCCGAGTGTATTTCTGAAAAAGCTCCTCATAAAAATATCTGCCGTTCGGAGTCGGCTTGAAACTGTAGGTCCCTGCATTTGTGGAACAACATCACACACAAATAGGAGGAGGAGCTCGGCCAAACACCCAAAAAGGGTGTACACGCCAATTATATATATAAATGAGTTTCTGCAGTAAAGGAATAAATATATATTAACAAATGCAGAAGTCAAGTTTTAGCGACGAGTTCAGTTTAAAGCATGTAAAGGGTAAATAAGTTCGTAGCAAAATTAGTCACTTCTCTATTTCTTGCCATTCCCAAATTATGCTACTAAGAACAAATTGTAACGTATTGATCTAAATTTACAAAAACTCCTACAGCCCTGTGGTCTGGGCGGTTTAGTAGAATACGACCACAGCCTTGCCCCTGGCTTGTCGTATGAGGCGACTAAATGGGGATTTAGTGTAAAAAACATCCGTAATATAACTTTATATAAAATATTGTCATATAAAATTGAATAGAAAACTTGATAACAAAGAGCTGAGGATAGCAGGAAAAATACGAGTATATAAATCAACTTTAATTCAATTGTGATCTCATTTTAGAGACGAGTGCCCGAATAAACAACAACATCATTTCTTTTCTCCATTTATAGTTGGAGTTGTTATTTCATCATTTTGAAACAAACAATTATACGTTTTTTCAATAATTGAATTGCATATATTTTTATATTTTGCATTCCAATATCAATTATATTGATTTGTAGTCAAAAACTATTTTCAAGCACAAAATTTTATTTTCAAATAATAATTCGAATACTTAACATTTACTTTACGCCGTGATAGATTTTACAGTCTCTTTCTTTTCTATACATCTGTTTTTTGTTTAATACTTTTCAATAATCTACCAATTTTTCAGAGAACACCAACAAGTTTTATATTTACCTTTCCACAAAACTATAATTAAATGTTTATTTAAGTAAAAGAAAAATGTCTATTAAGTAGAAGAATAAGAATGGTGTAAAATTTACTACCACCTCTGCACATACATTCAAAAACTTTGTCTCATACGTTAAAGGTTTATAGAAAATCATAGAAACTGGTTAATTTCAAACAAACAGTTTTAAAAAGAATCTAAAAATTTGATGGAATGTGATTTTAGATTTTTGGGTTTTTATTAACATTTTGTATGAAACTGGTTCAGTAATTTTCAGTACATTTCATTTATTGAATTGTCTATGATATTAACAATCCTACAGACTAAAATGCATACTGAACATCAAGTTATATGAATTCAACTAAGAGTAAAATTATTCAATATTCGATTATTGCATTGAGAACCCAATACTTTTTTTTGAAATCCTATTGAGCCCAGTAAAAGTTCTAAAAGTCGGTGTATGGGAAAAATAGATTGTCTTTATTGAGTACAGATAAAAAAGTGGTTGAAAATGCAAAGCTTTGGTTGCCAACATTGATATACAACTAATAAATTAGATGAGGGCAGTCAATATAACCACAAATGAAGTCATATACTAGCATAAGTGATTTGATAGTTCTTCTACTTTTAAGGGAAACGAATCTACAGAGTTTTTCAACAATATCTTTATTGTTCGATAGGTATAAGAGAGAGTAGAGGCAAAGAATAGCTAAGAGAGAGTTTTGACAACTGATTATTTGACACGTACATAGAGGCTTTTTAATATCTAGTACAATGAATTCAATTTCGCTCGAAAATCGCATTAAAATAATAAATAACACACTATGAAAGTGGTGGATCAGTAAAAGTTACTTTCCGTAAAATTTGTGATGTTTTCGGCCAACATAATCCACCATCTGAGATCGCTGTTAAAAATATGGAGCCAACAACAGCACGTGTACAATCGGGTCACTTAAGTGAAAATAGCAGCCTGGTACAGGTTTTGATTGAAAAGTAATGAGCCTATTTTTTTAAGTAGTTTTATTAAACCTTTTGGCTTATACAACTAATATTCTTCAAAATAGGACCCTTGAGCGTCAATACACCGCTGGTAGCGGTCCTTCCACTGCAGGAAACATCTTTTAAACTCATCCGCCGGAATCGCGTTCAATTCGGCTGTCACAGTTTTTTGGATCGCCTCGATGGAGTCGAAATGCCTCCCCTTCAGCTTTCTTTTCAGGCGCGGGAACAAGAAGAAGTCCGGAGGGGACAGGTCTGGGCTGTAGGGAGGGTGGGGAAGCACCGGAATCCCCATCTTGGCCAATGCAGAGGTGCAGAGGAAGGCGGTGTACGCCGGCGCATTCTCGTGATGAAGGGTCCAATTGTTGACGAGATCGGGCCGAACCCGGGCGACGCGGTTTTTCAGCCGAAGGAGCACTTCTTTTCACGCAGACTTGCACCACGGTCAATGTTCAAAAACTCACAAACCCGGTTCACATCTTCGTCTGTCGAAGGCCTTCCAGATCGCTGTTCGTCTTCGACGTCCTCCCGGCTTTCCTTGAACGACTTGTGCCATCGTTTTACCTGGGCACTGGACAGAGATTGGTGGCTTACAGGGACCAATGGTTTCGGTACTCATTTTGTTTAGCTTTACGCAAAATTTGATCGAGTAACGTTGCTCCAACGATCGCTGCATTTTCGCCATTGCAAAATCCTAACACACTTTTAAAACAGCTTTCACGCGTGGAGCGATGTTGACTGCACCGCTGTTGCCAGCGAACTGGCACCGGTTTCTAGTGGAAGGGGAAGGTCCGAGGATCATTTTCCCCCACCAGCCGATTCGGTTGATCGCTTGATCGCAGACGCTCCGCGCGGGAAGGCTCATTACTTTTCAATCAAACCCTGTATAATGGCGTGATTGAACCAATAAACCATTTCATGGTAGAAATGCCCTCAGAGGTTTGCGATTGCGTGCCGAGGGGCGACCGCTATTAGAAAAACTATTTCTTCATAGAATAGTAATCACGTACCAACCCATTTGGCTTTGGCGGCCGCGATTATACTTTGAAAATTCGGTTGTCAATGCGGTTATGGGCCATGCATTAAGCTATCGAGAAAGGTTAAGAATTGGCCTTGATTCGAAACGATGCCGCATTTGGAATCTGTGCATTTAATGCAAATATAGAGACTATATGGAGCCACTTAAATCGATTGAAGCCTTAAAATACAAAAAATTTTTGGAAATTTTGATTAAAGAGTAGACATTCTTAACCACGATCGTGGTAGACATCTGTCCGATATCATCCCGCTAAATATAATAATGGAACAGTCCCAAATAATCATATATATGAAAATATTGTACATTCCTTACATCCATGTGAGTTTTATTTCAAATAAATTCAATACATTTTGCGTAATATTTCAGTTCACTTGATTCAATAAGTATTTCTACTAATAAGTAAAGCAAAATTAAAAATTACTCGCAAATAATTTCAACTTATACCCAAACATATCATAAACAATTCAGTCTAGTTTTCGTATTCGAACAGTAGCTATTTTCATAATCTGATAAAAAACAATAATACGCCAGAGACGATTTATCAATTGGTCTTAGGAAATGAAAATGATAAATGATTTAAAGACATATTCCTATAAATGAACGCGTGATACATACATAAGTTCAGTCTGTACATATACCTAAATCCGTAAGCTCACAAAAATCCAATATTTTCAAAGTATTTATAAACCAGTCATTTCTAAGCTGCTCTAAATTAAGAAATGTTATAAAAAACTCGTAAATTATTACTTTGCTCATGCGGAGCTCTTTACTATGCTCTATCGAGTTTTTGTTAAATGAAATTTAAAAATTTATATGCATGTATGAGTATATTATCCTCTTCCTGACTATTTATTTTATTTCGCTTATTTGCTGTCGTATGACTATTATTTCCTACAAACGCTTAAAATCACACAAATCAATTATTTGAACCGTGGGATTGCGAATTCTCTTCGTGATTTTGTTTCATTTGGCAAATGTGAACGTCATTTGGTTCAAAGAGTGTCGCTGCTCTTTATACATTTCTTGTTTTTAATCGCTGCCTATATCCATCTAGATAATCGTGATGGCCGATATTGTCGCCATTGAAAGTGCCAACACAAAGCGCTATCGACGCCATTAACGCTATAGCAATCATCAAAGGAATTTTCGCGTCACCACGGTCACTCTCACACATTGACAAATTTACTGCTTCTGCTCCCACAAGCAAAGTCTAATTCATATTAGCATAGATTTGCAACTAAATATAGCAACGTACGTACACATGCATGTACATACATATAAATGTAATAATATAATATAACTTCCTATCGCTGTAAAAGAAAATCACATCCATTTCGTAAACCTAAAAATATCTACAAAATTTTACATGCATCGAAATTTATTAAACAGTTCGGATAAATCTCCAATGCTCAGAGAGAGAGAGAAAGAGATTGTATCGTTTGCCAAAATCTTCACAGATGTCATACACCTCTATGCTGCGCCCGCATATTTGCAGACAACTACATAAAGCAGTTTGGTTCATCATTTTCGTATGCCTTCGCTGTATAAAAAGAGAAACATCTGATTTTCGGTCTGTTGGAATTAATTAAAAGCTTTTGTTCAGATAAATGAGGCGCAGCAAATAGAAATTTAATTTTAACATAATTAGTGAGGGAATTAAGAATTCTTTGTTGCAATTACATATATATTTATGTACTTGTAAATGTAGTTAGCATCTTCGCAAAGGGTTTTCAAATATGGGCGGTACGAAACAGAAAATGTGTAAGGTACTATCAAAATCTTATTCAATGAATAAAAAACTCCGCGTATTATGAAAACTGTGCATAAACTTGTTACCAGATAATCAAAATAATGAATGAAAAAAAAAAACGAAATCGAATTATTTTTTATTATTTGATTAGGAAGTCCAGCCATGAACATATTTATTAATAATTATTATTGTAATATTTACATTTTTATAGTCACTAACTCTTAAGTAACTTGTATTTAATAAATAAAGGTAAGTAATGCTAAGTATTCAAACTCAAGTTGCATGCCTTCTCACAGCATTTAACCATTAAAATAAGATCTTTTGTAATTTTAACCACCAAATAAGTGGTTCACAATTGGTTTATTTCACAAAAAATCATGCTAAGGAAAAATTTGTGTTTGAAAAATAGTCGTGCTCTGGAAACTTCTTAGAGGTTTCATTTTAGCGCCCCCTTTGCTATGCTGTCAGGCGACTTTTCAATGCAGTTTGTTCCCTATCTCTTACTTACTATTACTACTACTGTTACTACTAATAAGATAGGTTTTACAGCTCAGTTTTTCTGGATACTTGTGAGCTTGACTATACAGGATTAAGTCGTCCTATTAACGGGATCTTCCTCGACTCCACCATCTGTTGCTATTGTGCATCCGAGATATGTGAAACTACGAACAAAGCTTCTACTCAAATATGAACGAGACGTTATCAATAAAACGGTCCGCGGATGACATATGGCAAAAATAAATTTTTTATTTTTTGGTAGGACTGTTATAAACTTACATGACAAATTTCAGCGTAATATATCACATAGTTTGTTTTCTGTGCTACTGTAAACAAGTCAAGCTCGAGTGTGTTCTTCGAATTTAACGATGGAAATTCAAAGAATTTGTTTGAAATTTTTTTATTCCAACAAAATTTCGGCTTCAGACGCCTTAAAAATGTTACAGACAACCTATGGGGACTCTGCTCTATCGCGTGCATGTGTTTTCCAGTGGTACAAATCGTTCAAAGAGGTCCGTACATCAACCCAAAAAACCACGCCAAAGTCGCTCAAAAATTAAGGTTATGCTAACTATTTTGTGTTTTTCGATTACGAAGGTGTGGTGCACTCGGAGTTCCTTCCGCAAGGCTGATCGGTTAACGCCGAATATTATTTAGACGTTTTAAAGCGTTTGCGCGAGAACATTCGTCTTAAAAGGAAGGAATTGTGGGACAACAAGTCATGGTTCTTGCATCACGATAATGCACCAGCTCACACATCACGTCTTGTTCGCGATTATTTGAACAAAAATAATGTTAATATCGTTCGGCAAGCACCGTATTCGCCTGATATGGCTCCATGTGATTTTTTCCTGTTTCCCAAGCTCAAGTTGCCGCTCCGTGGAAAACATTTTGAGACAATTGAAGTCATAAAAGAGAATTCGAAGAACACACTCAAGCTTGACTTGTTTACAGTAGCACAAGAAACAAACTATGTGACATATCACGCTGAAATTTGCCATGTAAGCTTATAACAGTCCTACCAAAAAAAAAAAATTATTTTTGCCATATGTCATCCGCGGACCGTTTTATTGATAACGTCTCGTTCATATTTGAGCAGAAGCTATGCCACTGGCCCTCGATCATTATCTGGTTATGATTGAAGTCGTTGATTCTGATAAGCTTTGGTCTAGCCTAATCTCTAATCCGACATCTAGTGCTAGCGTGACCCGTAGGTTCGCCTTCGCCTGCATGCTTATGAATTTGTGGGAGAGGAGGTATATATGGCATATGTTATAAAAAGATTTAGGCGGTATAAAACTCTTTAACTCTCTATTTGTAGTTAAAGTCAAATCATGACGTGTTTATATAATAAACTGGATCACAAGCCGTACTAAAATATTTGTATTACTTATTTAAATTATTTATTATTTATTATTACATTAATATTTGCATAATAATTAATATTCAAATTTGTGTTGAAAAATAGAAATGATGAATTATAAAATAGCTACGATGCACTGCATTATTTATTTAATAATCCTTAACTCATAGAACTTCAATGTATTTTCCAATTCTTAGTGGCAAAAAGTTGTCAGAACTATGATAAAAAATGTAACGAAAACTTAAAAAGTATAACTCTGACTTATAGCACACCGGTAGTGGGTAAATATTATTCATTTATATATATTTACATGTTTACTGAAGGATGTTACTTTAACAAAAAACTGGTACAATAGTATTTATGATCTCATTCTTAACTATAATACAATGTATTTAAAATGCTCCTATCTCCTATAAAAGGACGGAGTATGCCATCTTCGCATGCCAAAAGACTTTTAGACTAAGCGTTTTATTTCAAGTGATGTTTCAGATCCATAGTGGATATCGTAACCGGGACCAACAGGATGGCAGCCAGATGCAAACCCACTCCATTTAGCATGTTTGCAACCTTTTCTTCGTTAAGATATCCTCTTAAAGTAATATAAGGTGCATTTCATAATCATAAGACACCTTTGGTATGCACTTTTTGAACTACCATAAGCTCGCTTTTACTTTCCAAAGTAGCTTTTATTTGGCGTCATTTTAACAGTTATAGACTTAAGACTTCCATCAATTGTTTCTAATGCAGAAGCTCACTCTATTTTGTAGAATCGTTTTATTTGTCCAAGAAGTTGCACTTTTGGCGGCCGCCGTAGCCGAATGGGTTGGTGCGTGATCACCATTCCGAATTCACTGAGAGGTCGTTGGTTCGAATCTCGGTGAAAGCAAAATTAATAAAAACATTTTTCATTTTTCTAATAGCGGTCGCCCCTCGGCAGGCAATGGCAAACCTCCGAGTGTATTTCTGCCATGAAAAAGCTCCTCATAAAAATATCTGCCGTTCGGAGTCGGCTTGAAACTGTAGGTCCCTCCATTTGTGGAACAACATCAAGACGCACACCACATATAGGAGGAGGAGCTCGGCCAAACACCTAACAGAAGTGTACGCGCCAATTATTTATTTTTTTTTATTTAGTTGCACTTTTGCTAGTTTTTTCGGCGTTTCATAATGATAAGATACTAGGCGAAAATAAGCTTCTGAAGATATAGAAGGTGATTGTTGTTTTGGATGACTTTAATTATAATTTTATTCAATTTAACCTAACCGAGGAGTTCAATATTATCACAAGAGGAGCATGGAAAAATTTTGGCCTACAAGATTCATTCATTCAAATTAATTGCAAAAAAAAAAAGAACAGGCAGAAGTCGTTGTGTTATACGGAATTTTCTACGAGGTCCTGAGAATTACAACATTTTGAAGCCGGTTGGAAGAAAATTATCACTATCAAGTTGAGAACAGCGAGGAATCGTAAGAAAAGCTTCAAAGTCTTGCACCAACTTGGCCGCTGTTGTTCAAAACAAGGTTTCAAAAACTACAGTTTGGCGCACATGACGGAGGTGAAATCCTTTAAAATTATCAAAAATAAGAAAAGGACCCCATCTTTTGCCACGGCGCAAGCTGGCGGGTCTTCAGTTTGCCGAAAAACATCAAGACACCAACTGGGGCACAGTAAGATATTTGGAATATTTTTAATGTTACCCAATTTCACATTATTTTTTAAAAAGGTTATATTTTCGGATGACAAAAATGAAACCTTGATGAACCCGATGGTTTTTTAAATTATTGAAGAGAGTTGCGCAAGATCCCCTCTTATTTTCCAAGCACAACTTCGGTGGAGGTTCTGTTATGGTTTGGGGTGCATTTACATCGAAAGCAACTTTTGATATACTGTTACATCACCGCGAATGAAAAGTGGGGACTACAAAAACGTTTTGAAAAATAGTATCCTTCCTTTTATTCAGGATAATCGGGAAGTGCCCTTCGTTTTTCAGCAAGCCATCGCCCGTATCGACGTAAGCAGGGAAAATAGGCAGTATTTGACCGATTGTTCCATAGAATCTATGAACTGGCCGGCGTGTTCTCCGAATCTAAACCCAATACAAAACATTTAGGGTTTATTAGTCAGAAGAGTTTATTCAACAACGGCCAATTTGACAACACCAACGAGCTTAAAGCGGCAATTAGGGCAGAATGGGCTTCTTTAGATGTAAATTTACTTAAAAAGTTAGCAGAATCGATGAAAAAGAGGCTATTTTGTGTCGCTAAGGCAAATGGTGTTTCCATAGAATATAAATATTCTAGACGACAGAAAAAAAAATCGAAAAAAGTATACTTTTGTTAAACGATCACTTTAATTAAATAGTGTCTTATCATTTTGAATCGCCTGGAAATACGTTTTTGCTAAAAATGTTCTTTATATATTAAAAAAAGTTCTAAATTCTGTAATAAAACAGATAACTTTTGTTACTTTTATGGATGTATAAAATTTGTATTTTCCTCTGAAATCAATAAATTAAAATACTTTCCAAAATTATGGGTGTCTTATGATTATGAAACGCACCTTATATTCAAGTGTATGTAATGCGCATAGAAAGAGAAATATTTATATGCAGTGCGTTAAACAACTACATCACAGCGACATATGGACAAGTTTTGATAGCTTGATAATCATTCTTCTACAAAACCATATAGATCTAAGTGTAAAAGAGCAAATTTAAAACAAAAATTAAAAAACTTGTATTCAAATCAAATCTCTTATAAAGACACCCGTTACATAGTGAAAATGCACAAGAAATAAAAAGTTTAAAATTTTAATGAAATTTCCTCATTTCATATTGAGTTTTTTCAGGAGAATCAACTACAGCTTTATAACAATATCATCATTATATCTCCATAAACATTATTAAAATTAAATAAAAAAAACAATAAATTGTCAAAACCTATCAATGATTCCCTGTGCCATAGTTATTCAACGCACGCTATATATTCTCTATGCGTAAATTCTTGAATTTGCGGGTATTTTTGTTTATCTGAAAACTGTTGCTGGAAGGCAGCTCGTCACTTTGGCCTTCCAAATAAATCCGTTTCATTAACTGCAGAAATAAAATACCACCAGATACAAAAAGTTTCGTCTGCCAATCATTACTATTAAAAAGCAAACACCATCGAGCGTTGTTTCATGTCCACAGCAACAAAAACTGTTTTAATACAAGGCAGTAATGTATGTAAGTAATATTTTAATTAAGAATTTTTCAAATTGAAACATACTTTCTCGTTCCACCTTCCCTATTTGGTTTCGTCGTTAAATTTTTAGAGAAAAAATAACTTAATTTGAGTTTGGAGCTTCTTTTATTTGATGATTCTGAACAACAAAAACTTAACACATTCTTAAAATGTATACACGCGTGCATGTGTATGTGTATTGATCTACAATATAATGTTGTATTTCTAGGAAAATTAAGACAGAAATTGTGTATAAACCATTAATTATTCACAAAACAGCAGGGAAATAGAAAATCGATAACGAAAACCTATGATCGTCTCGAGCACAGGCGTAATGGAATGATGAAAAGATGTCTAAAATCGACAGCAGTTTTTAATGAAGGTTTTTGTGCCGATGTCGGAGTTGCTATCTACCCACTTTTGCCGCTTTCCGCCTGTCGCGATGGTGTTCATCAGCCTATCTGACGTGTTCGTTAGTGACAGGTTCACACAATTCATCAAACGTTCAAATTGAGTTTCCATACCTCTATGCCAAGTTCGAAGAAGGCTGTATGTGAAGAGCGGGACGGCGAGATACTGTATACGACCATAAATTATCATCGAAAAATAATAATTAGAAAGCACTTTATTGGAAAATTAACATGTTTTAATCATGTATATATGTATGTATATTTGTATATATGGGCGTATCTGCGTATACCTTTGCACTATAGAGTTTACTTAATCAACTAGAAATGTAAAAATGTATACTGCTAACGATGCGTTCACTTGCTTGTAAATTTAGGCGTCCGAAACGCGTACTACAAACCGCCAAAAACATGACAAAACATACTATTTGTTAATTGAATAGTGGAAGCGATTGTCAAGTATGTGGCGCTAATGGAAACAATAACAAATAAGGAATGTGACTGAAGCAAAAAAAAAATTAGATTCAATGTAATTCAAAGGCAGTGAAAACTAAAGGGTAAAAATTAAGAAATGGGATAGAAAAGGAGACTAAAAACAAGCAAAATGTGCAGGAATACAAGCCTAATTACTGTAGACATTAGAACCATTAGTGGGTGCACACACAAAAACACTCTTACTGGTCCTCCCTAATGCCAACCAGCCCAGTTGAACGCAAACGTATTGGGAGGGAACGCACGAGGGGGCATATCCTTGATGGCAATCACACAAATGAGCCTCTAATAGAATATTAACTCCGAAAATGCAATTCTGGCGAATCCACCGCCACTGCCACCGTCACTGTTGTAGAAACAGACGTATGTAACATATAATGAAGAATCGTAGCAGCCGTCAGCGTTCGCATAGTAGGTTGGTGCCTGGTAATGGATAATCAACGCAAGGTTGTTCTTTTGTAGGCATAATAGCAATAACAAAACCACCAAAAGAAATTCAAGCAACAAATTGTTTTGAGCGAGAGGATGAGCGTCAAATCACTTCATTCGATGTCGACTTTTCGAAACTCGAATTCGGCATGAAATCCGATCGATTAGAGAGGAAATGCTCTTTTGTTTTAGAAAAACTGGTATCGAATTGCAGTTGTGTGCGTGTTCGAAACCAACACAATTGCACGCCATCCAACTCCTGCACTTTTCGGAGCTCTCCTGTCACACCACTACATTCGAAGGTAAATTATCAACCAACACAAGCACAAGCTGAAAACTACCACCACAACCACAACCACCAGGTGAGCTCAGTAGGTAGACCGAAGCGTAGTTTTTAAAAGTTGAAATTTCGTATATTCAACGCTCGTACTTTGTTGGCAGCAGCGGTGGTGTTCACATCATCAGCTCGCATGCGCATCTTGTAACCGATTTGCCTCGTACGGCAACGGCGCACTGCCACTTGCTTATTGAAAGCAGCAGTAGTATCCCCCGCATATTTTTTTTTACTCTGACTACTTTGTTGTCGGTAACTGCTAGCTGTCAGGAAAGCATCGGCGCAACAGCAACAATCTAGTCGCACTGCGCTCTCACGTTGCGTGCGGGGCAACATGGCCGCACAGACACTGCCGCTGCCATCATGAAAGAAGCACTGCTCATTCAACACACTTGTTCGCTTCTTCGTAGCAGTGCACAGCAACAACAATGCGCCGCCGGACATTAGTGCAAGTGCCATGCTTGGCTCCGCCTACAAATTCGAAATACTTGAGTGAATTTCAATATGGCTGCCGACTACTGGCTGTCGTTCGCAAACGACAACACCTCGCCATAGCTCTTTTAGCAGTCATCGCTGAACCGTAACATTTTCCGTCACCCGTTCAGCAGCTATCATTTTCATTAGGCGCTCTTTGCGTACCCGTGTTGCAGGCTGACAGTAATTAAGGCGCCGGTTTTTTATTTTCAATTTTTCGAAATGAAGTTGGTTGTTGGAGCATCATCTACTGGGTGATGGGTCGCGTTAAAAGCTCGGTTTTTTGTTTATCGGAAGTCGGAGATTATTAAAATGTATCATTTCTAGCGGCGGCAGGAAAAATGTAGCTCAGTTTTATTTTTTCTTAAATCTCAACACAATTGACAATTTTCTTTTCGGTTATGAATGATGGATCTACTGAGGTTTTACTTTAAATTAATTCTGGTGAAAATAATTTGTTTAAGAAAGTAAAATAGTGAATATCAAACTGGTTTGCCAAAATAAAATAGCATCGATTACCATAAAATTTTTAATTGAACTTCAAACATTCAAATCTGTTATCCATAATTTTATATTATTAAATGTGTTTAATCGTAACAGCTTATTTATTTACTTCACCTGCTTCTTCTCACGATTAATTATAAACAGCAATGCTCCGCACGTAGCACTGAAAGCCTTAAGCCGATGTTCGTTTGCAAATTGCGGCGGATTTTTATATTTTTAAAACGAATTGGATGCTTTATATTGCAATGCGCTTGCTATGTATTGCCCCTCGTCTTTATAAAAAAAATAGTTCAAGAATTTTTCTTAAAGCTAAGTTAAAAATTTATTCTCATTGTAATTACCATGCAAAAGATATTTTCTCTTCGCCTTAGTTGATAATGGTAAAGGTCAGAAATTTATGTACACCAAGTGATCCTAAATTCATATTTTGTTATTTTATCTTCTTGATAGTCAACGTACTGTTCCTCAGAATACCTATAGCAGTTATTGATTAAATAATATCTATTTTGTTTTGCTTTGTTTGGAAATCATTATACAATTTTCTGAGTTAACACTGAGGACAACAGAAATTTCGGCTAAACCATTTAACCTTTTTATTATATAAGGATATTTTCCCTGCTTAATCCATAATATTAAAATAAATATAATTAAAATCAAACTTAAGCAGCACTTGATTGCGTAGACGATTAATTTATTAAGAGCTTTGAATGAAGGAGGGGCTTAATAGAGTCATGAGTCCATATAAGTATATGAACGCTGAAGCTTGCTAAAAAATTTTTCGAACTCGGATTGGGAGCTGGGTAAGCAATGAAAAGAGTAACATAAAAGCTTTCCGGACTATCTTTGCGACTACAGTTGCCTGAAAATAAATATTATTGGTAATGGCTGGAGTCGCCCATATCCGGCGAAGTGGTAAAAAATTCTTCAAACTTTTGTAAATTTTTGGTTCCGTTTATTTATACATGTAAAATCTATGGTATGCCTTGGCCAAAGGCTTATAGAAAATAAAATTACTTAAACTCAATTAAAACCTGCAAGTCTTTAATGGAATATAAGATAATGGCTTCCCACATAATGACTAAATCTACTGTAAGTATGGAATCGGATTTCAGGAAAAAATTTCCAATTCTAATTGAGGTAAATGATAAGCTGAAGTAAGCTAAGTAACTTCATTATAGCTTAGTGGGTATAATTCATTTTCTACCTATTCACAAATTGTATTTACAGAGATTCGCTAATACTTATATTCCATTTCGTAGAAATTCTGAGTTCCTGAGCCTAAATCGGTTTGGGAAAGCAGTGATTTGTATATGCTGCAACACCTGGCTACCGGTTATTGATTTTTTCGTTATGTTGAACTTCTTGCTGAGTCTATTCAAATACAATACATTATTATTAGAATATTATACCATTTTGGATACTGAAAAGCCATACTAGTTTTTAAAATAATTCCCATATAATTTAATAGTTTCTATGACAAATTTTAATGATATGAAGTTGGAAAGACTTTGCGAAGAATCGTAAATTCCAAATTTTATGAAGCAGCCCTTTTTAACTTCCAAGGCATTGTTGACATTTCATTGGTAATTTTTATTAAGTGATATATGAAGGTTAAAAACATGAAAAATATCGGATCCCTGAACTAACATTTAAAAGAAAGTAGACGTACCAGCAGTAAAAAATATCCTCGCACTCACGTATTATGGCCTCTAGTAATAAGTCTCTCCTCCTTTTTCAGCTCTCGGTAGAGATACCTGGCTCGCGTTGCGCCCGATCGCAGCGTGGCTCTATAGGCAGCATCTTTTCTTCCCACAGCAGCATGACACTCCTCGTTGAAATCCAATTTCTTCTTCGGCGGCGGTACGTAGAGAACGAGAAAAGTTGCTCCATTGCTCGTGCATGCCGGATTGTTGGGTAGGCAAATATTCTGGCTGTCGGTTGTGATTGCAGCTTTTCGATATCAAACATTCTTTGTGTATTTAGATGTATGTTTTTTACTGCGCAAAGGCGTGTGCGTAGTTTAACTGCAGCAAGGTAGTTATCTGAGTCGATGTTAGGTCCTCCGATTGTACGTACATATAAAACACTAAAAACGGGTATTCCATCTATCAAAACATTTTTCGATAGGGGGACAGCCACGTAGCATGGTAAACCTTTTTATGCTGGAATCTGGTGCTGTAAACTACCATGTTTCGAGCCCCGACGAAGTCGATCAGCCTCTGTCCGTTGTCTGATGTTTCATTGTGCAGGCTGAAGATTCTGACTTTGGGACCAAAAATTCCCTCCTTGCCCACCCTGGCATTGAAGTAGCCAAGCACGATTTTTTTTATTGTAGTGAGGCAGCGCTCATAGGAACGTTCCAGGCACTTATAGAGGAAACCTGTGGTCGCATCGGCCTTCTCTTCTATCGGGGCGTGGACGCAAATAAGCGAGATGTTAAAAAATCTCGCTTTGATGCGGATTATTGCGAGACGGGTTAAATTATTCTACATTTGTTTTAAACATGAAAAATATATGCCTATACGATTCTGCATGCCATATCTTCAGCTTTAAAAGATTGTGTCAGATGAAATGACTTAAAATATTTTTCTAAAAATCCGTGGGCGAAAAAAATAATGAACTTTCACTACAAAAAAATATTTTAAACTTAGAACTCATACAACATATGTAACCTAATATATTTTGAATGCAGTATATAGACGCTTAAGTTGAAATTAGTAACAAAAATTAGTTTCCCAAATATTCAACCCTACTTTGTGGCTGGCGTGCACGTTTTTTGCATACTGGACTAAAAGTGATGTCATCAGCAGATGTGTCAAACATGTTTAGCTCACCTCCTTGAACGATATATAATATTCCATTTGCTGCCAAAGCACTGCTGCGACCAAAATAACATTATAAAACATCGTCTGTTGCACTCAATATGTTTTGCTTTTACAGCAGAAACAGTGGCATTGTTAGAAGCCTCCATTTATTCCAAACAAATTCAAACCAACATAATTAAATGCCTAGAAAACCAAAAAAATTAAACTGATGTGGATTACAGAACAGTCGTGGATAACCGGAAATGAAAATGCTGATGCCTCAGCAAAAAACCTTTCTAAACTACCATCAATGCTTCATAAATGCTATTCTAAGAATGACGTCCTTCTAGAGATTACAAAACCCCGGAGTATTTATCTGTGAGAATAGTGGAAAAACTATCACCACCACTACGCAATCATAAATCGTCTAGATTAAGTATCTCACTTCCTCCCGACCTTTCATTGAGAGTCCTCATACCATATATCCGCCTATGTCTCAGCCACACAACTCTCACCCACACCTTTTTCAACGAACACAACTAGCCGATTGCCCTGTTCTGTGACAAAACCGCAGCGTTAGGTCACATCCTACAATCTTGGAAAAATTTTAACATCTCCAGACAACAATTCTTTGAATCGTACTTTATTTTCTGTCTAAAATTTTCTAAAATCCAACGATTGGTTAAAACGGATCTACTTAAAATTGTTAGCTTATACCACTGCTTATTTTAGCTATTATTATTATTATTATTATTTAAATAATTACTTGATATTAGACCTTATTTCATCTACATTTATTTTGTTACCAGACAGCTTATCGCACATTCTGCTAGTGCTGCTGCTTACTTATATTTGTATAACTTGTTCTTAAATAAATTGGACAATAATAATAATAATATGTCCAGCACATTTATCGGATCTGATTCAAATGAAAAGTTTCGTTCGTTATTAGCGGCTTCTGCTAGTTTTTTCCTTATAACAAAGACTGTTATTAACGAATGATTTTCTGCTTTCCCAAGTTTCTTATACAATTTTTAAAATCCAGCTACACAAAACCTATGGTTACGTTAAAATTCTTACTTCAGCTTCATGAGTCTAAAAATGTTAAAAAAAAAGTATTTTATAAGTTATTAAAGTATTTAAAGTATTTTATAAGTTATTTTTTTTTTAATTATATTTCGTTCAAACCAAAAATTATATTTTTTGAGATTCATGAAGAACGACAAATTTGTATAAAAAAAATATTTGTGAACTGTGTTTTTTCAAAATTGTGTAAGAAAGGATTTGAGTGGATTTTATTAAGGGCCACCTATAGTACAAAGATCGTATATTCGTCAGTCAGAATTTTAGCCAATATTGCATTTAGTGTGCAGTGTTCATATACAAATCAAAATAGAACAAACGGAGACCTTTAGTTGCACGAAAAAAAAATATTATTTGATTTCAGCTCGTCGCCTGTTTTCAGAGATTTTTTCTAAAATTCTTACCACACTAGGAACTTGATTTTTTTTTTATTAGGTATAAATATGGCCTGCTCCAGTCAATAATTCATGTGACATCTACTTCTTAAATACACTCCCTTTCACTTGATTAAGGCCAAATATTTCTTGTCCGAGTTTCTTTTCAGAGTCGTCAAAAAAGTAATTTTTCTCAATAATTTAATTGTGTTCTAAGCAAAAAATTATTGCGAATTCTATTCATAAACATTTTTCGTCTCGAAGCTGCACGTGCAAAGGTGACAATACAATTTTTCATACGCGGCATGTTTTCAGCTCCGTAATATGCACAACATTATAAAAACATTGTAAGTATGCCAAGGCACATTGAACAAGTGGTCAGCAGCTGAATAACTCTAAACTGCCAATTTTTCTTTATAAATTATAAATTTTGATATAATACGTAGAATATTCGGCGAAGCTTTTTATTTTTATTTGGTTTCAGTGGAATTAACTATTGATTGATGATTTCGAGGTCATATGCCGGTTTTTAGGCTTGTAAATGAACTATTGATGAAAAGTTTCCGCTTATGAGAAATATTCATCTAAAACAGGATAATAAGTAATAATTTCATTTCAGTAAGCATCTGCTGAAAATCATATTAACCGTTTGTGAGTTTTAAAAATATTTTCCTTAATTAAAAAAAAATTAAAATTAAAATTCAAATAATAAATTTTCACACACAACAGAAAAATTCTCCGTCTCAGCAAATATTTTTTTTTTTAATTTACTTACAATCGAGGCGCATTAATTAAAGATGGTGTTACTAAACCAAAAACAACGTTTCGTGCATTAGAAATGTCACGGCAAAAGAAAGAAGAAAAGAAAAGGACGAACTATGTTGCACAGCCGACTTGAAGTTGAAGCTAGAAGCACACAATGACGAGGCTATATATAGTAGAACGGCCTTCCATCATTTCTTTTTATGCTTTCATCCGAAGTATATAACAAAGATATAAAAATCAGCTGGTCTACCTATACCACCTCTAATAGATTGGCCTTCAAAACTATTAAGACCCGTTGAGGCTTTTGTGAATTAATTTTTAACATGTGTTAATAATTTCACTCTACTTGTGGAAGGCAAAATTATTTCGCCTGGCGCTTTCCTTACAATATGGATAAAATATAGTGAATAGAGGTAAGTGATTTTATAAGAAATATTTATCATGACCGATATGCACTCAGTCTTGAAATCCCATGGAGAATGGATAGCCCAGGAAAAGAAGGGGTCCCTCGCCACTAGAAGGTTTAAATGGAGGAAGAATTGGCGTTTTAGAAATTCGCCTTAATTAGCTTATCCGCAAAGGGTGGTGCATATTTCTGAAGAAAATCATTTAAAACTTTTGAGTAGAGATTAAAGCAGGGGTATATTTTTCACTTGTTTTTTGTATATATATAATAATATATGTATTAGGGCGGGTCGATTTAAAAATCGCTCATTGCTCTATGAAAATCGTATTCTAGGGATCAAAATAAGAAACTTTGCCGACGTATGGTTCATACCTCTAAAACGAATTCTGATGTCCCCCAATTTAAAAATATCACCATTTTTGGCCTTGACATGAAAAAATCAGCTACATGGCTATGTTTTTTCTTTATTTTTATTTATTTATAAAAATATTTATTATTCATTTATAATAATATCTATTTTTTCTCTTAAGAAATTTATTTAGTCAGAACATATGTAAATGAAAAAATTAATTTAAGTGAGTTATAGAAAAGAAACTAAAAAGTCCGACCCAAATTGGGGGACATCAGAATTCGTTTTAGAGGTATGGTTCCTTCGGCAAAATTTCTTATTTTGATCCCTAGAATATGATTTTCACAGAGCAATGGGCGATTCTTTTGCCTCCCCACAAAATGAACCCAGCCTAATATGTATATATACCTATATATAATTGGCGCGTCCACCCTTTCTGGGTGTTTGGCCGAGCTCCTCCTATTTGTGGTGTGCGTCTTGATGTTGTTCCACAAATGGAGTGACCTACAGTTTCAAGCCGACTCCGAACGGCAGATATTTTTGTTTATGAGGAGACAGAAATACACTCGGAGGTTTGCCATTGCCTGCCGAGGAGCGACCGCTATTAGAAAAATTTTTTCTTCGTTCACCGAGGTTCGAACCTATGTTCTCTCTGAATTGCGAGTGGTAGTCAGGCACCAACCCATTCGGTTCCGGCGGCCACCGGCTATTGTATATAGGAATATCTATATAATTACATTAATATTTTGACCATATATGCTTCGTTTTGATATTTTCTTGCAAATCGGCATATTTTTACGAAAAAAAATTTAACGTGGGATAAAATGTTAATTAAACATTCAAAGGTAACTTCATCAAAAAGAAAAATATGACAGATAATAGTTGACAATGAGATTGAACTATTACGAAAAATTAAAATAGGAAAACCAATGTCTTTATTAATGCCAAACCACAGATTTCGTATGCCACAGCAAGGTGCTAATGATTGAACCATTTCGGGTAATGATTCACAAGCATCCAAACTCGTGTAAAAGAAGAACACTGAAATGACAAATATGACTCCATCCAGATGAGGTGGCAGATAAATTTCGGACAATGCGATTCCATTGCGACAAGCATATACAGATGCAATGTAACATGCGACAGGCGGTAGCGGTAAGCGGAAAGCGACGAAAGACATTCGACATGCGACATGCGACTGCCAAAGATGGTGAAAGAACAAGTGACGAAGTAAAGCCAAAGTAATGAGTATCATTGAAGTGTACTGTAGATGTAAGTAAATTAGATAAAATCACGTGTCATTTGTCTATGCACTGATACGAACTTTGTTTTTCGGTGATGTTGTCACTCTAGAATCGAATTAAATTTAGTCGTCGAATTGTGGAAGATTAGTGGGGTTACTCTACCAACAAATATGTATATGCATATATGTAGATATGTATAAGAAAATGTAATCATATGCCGTTTTAGTTTAATGGAAATTTAGTACTTCTTTAGCAGAAACGGAGGGAAGGGCATTGGGAGTCTACCATTTCATAAATATTGAAAATTAACCCCTTTACGATTAATCTTATGACTTAATTTAATGTGCGGTTGAAAGTGTTAACGACATTGGTCTCGTAATAACTTAAGCCACCCACAGAAGCAGCACATATAGCGCCCAAAAGCCCAACAGCGGATTCAGTCTAGTACTCTTACAAAGTCATGCGGTTACTGGCCGACTTTTGTACGCCGAATGTACGACGTTCGGAAGCAGTTAGTGTTGTTGGTATGCGAAAGAGCCACAGAGCGACTAAGCGAGTGAACGAAGTACATAAAGTTTAATGAGAAAGCACTTAACACTTTGAAGGCTTTTCGTTTCGTTTAATTTTATTTTTTATTTTGAGCTCCTGTTGTCATTAGAATGATTTTTGCTCTGCTGCTGACGGTCAGTCGAACGTCGTAGTGTGGCGGTGGTAGTGGATGCGGCATTGACTCGATTCGCTTCAATGTTCGTTGGTATACTTATTAACTGAAACCTTTCTACCTCGCTCTTCAACGTTACTGAACTGCCACAACGCTATAAGTTCTACGCCGCAAAACTAAATGTGTTGTTATTGCCGCTGTCGTCGCCACTGCAAACTGCACTCATTCTATGTTCAACGTCAACCATCATTCGTCCAGTCGTCATTACTTAGCATTGCCGCCGTTCACTGGCAGTCTGTCCGACAATATTGCACTCTAACGCATTGCCAGGATCACATTCGCCTCGAGCACCCAGTGGGTCCACACTTTTGCACGGCACTTGTGACCGGCAAAGTGCGAAAGTATGTATTTTCGAAACAAATCGGCAACAATTTCATTAAATGAGTATCATATTAAATTTAATGATGCAGCAGTATTTCAGTTTTCGCTTTGGTTTTTTGCTTGTCCCAACTTGTTCATGCCTCTCTTTCATTTTCATTCAGCATACCAGCTGAAGAAAATGTCTACATGGATTTTATCTAAATATATGAATGGGTAGCTGAATGGATTTATAAAAGAATGAATTTTAACTCCTTTGTAACTCAAGTTTGTGCTGCTGATGAAGTGGGGTGAAATGCTTTCAGCTTTTCGGTCCCACTTCTTTCCTTGATATTTTCATGATGTTCATTTTAAATTAAATATTTTGGTTTCGAATTCTTATTTAAATTTAAAATAAGCAGGGAAAGCAATTATTCCGATTAGATAAACAAAGGTAATCTCGATGAAAAGTAAAAAAAGGAAAGGCATATAGAGTATAATTTCGTCTGCTAGTTAAATAAAATAAGGGATACTATTAGCACATTATTGATTTTGTTTATGTAAATTATACAATGGGAAAGGAAATATATTTCGAAGTTGTTAAATTCCGTTAGAAATGGTAGTGTTCACGTTTAATCTAGGTGATTCTGATTTACCCTCCATTGTAAAAATACTCGTTTAGCCTAATATGCCTTCAGAACAGTCCTTATCTCTGATAGTTGATGCCAAATTGAGCACTGCCCTGTACTGCCCAATAAGGAACGTAACGAAGGCAATAAGGGAACGTAACAAAAGTATTGGCTGCTTTATAAATTAATACCAAAAAAGATGAATAGATTTCTAATGTCGTCAGACCCATTGTTATATAAATCACAATTAAAAGCTACCGAAAATCCATTCACAAACGAATCTGACGATTAGGAAGATAACGAAAAATACAGTTTTGATAGAAAGAAAGTTTTTCTTATATGTTTCGTGTATGTATATTACATATAAAAATAAAAAAATAAAAATAAAAAAATAAAAGGCCTTAACCAAATTGAATTTTTCCCCCGTTTTGTTTGTTGCAATAGAGAAATAGCCTGGGAAAAACGCAAAATTTTGAAAAATTAAAATTTGTATCAATTGTAATTGCAAAAAGTCCGGAACGACTTGCCCGAATTGAACTTCTTTTTTCTTCATCCCACTGTATTGTAGATATATGCATGAAAAAATATATGTACATAGAAACTAGTATGCGATTAAACGGAATTAAGTTCCCCTAGATTTGTAAAATCCCTCACTAAGGGGCGACCTATCTCCGATTACCATAATGGGCCACCCATGTTACTCGTCTATCTTCATCGAGTTAATTTTATCAACGCTCATGTTAGCAATTTGTGGCTCTTCGTTCGTGCCAACCTTTGAGGCACTATACCAAATCTATGAGCTTGTCATATTTAAAACTATATTTTCCAGCCCCATTGAATAGTTATGTTATTAATATTATATATATAATTGGCGCGTACACCAATGTGTGGGTGTTTGGCCTCCTATTTGTGGTGTGCGTTTTGAAGTTTTTCCACAAATGGAGGGACCTACAGTTTCAGGCCGACTCTGAACGGCAGATATTTTTTATGAGGAGCTTTTTCATGGGTGAAATACACTCGGAGGTGTGCCGAGGGGCGACCGCTATTAGAAAAATGTTTTTATTAATTTTGCTTTCACCGAGATTCGAACCAACGTTCTTTATGTGAATTCCGAATGGTGATCACGCACCAACCCGCTATTAATATTATGTTGTGTTACATTATGTTATGCTCTGTTGTGTTATGTTAGTTTATGTTCTGTTACGTTATGGTATTATTATTTATTTATTTTCACGGTCCTGATTGTGTGAAATCAAAATCTAAAGCAATGAAGACTAAGTTTAGGTCTTTATATGGGAGCGTTGAGACCATAACTATGGTGTGGAAGAATTCTAGAGGGAATATTAAAAGCATTCTTTTCTCCCTAAAATGAATCTTCGTCCTCAAGTGTAGAAAAGCTAATTAGTTGGCAAAGAGCATAGTAAGAAGGTAATGGTAGTGAACAATTTTTTGAACTCGCTCAAAGCAGTTAGATTGAATTTTTATGTAAGGCCTCCAAATAAACGCTGCATATTTGAGTATTGACCTAAGCAATGCACAATACAGAGATTTAAGTGCGTAAGTGTTTGTAAATGCTTGACAGTTTCGGCGGATAAAAGTAAACATCGAATACGAGTGTGAAAGAATATAATCGGCATGGCAATTATTTGTCAGCTTGGAAGTTATTACTTATTGCTATTGCGGCTTTCATATCTCCGTTGGAGGTATCCCAATGTTTCGACAATCACTTCCGTTTTCTGCACAAGTTTATTGCAACTCGACGTATTTGTGTAGAACAAACTTTGGTAAATCCATCGAAAAAATTAGCGAAATTATTGTTTTTATGTATTGACCCAGGCCGATTCACAAAAATGTGGCTAAAGGTAGATTGTTTTTTGGAATCGCGTATAATAAACTTTTGGATTTGGTTGTTTTCTGTGTTTAGAATCGTTTGCTACAGTTTATTGCTAGCTGAATCGTTCCATTTGTATGGCAACAGAGGTGAGCGATAAAAGTCATAAGATAACACATCCTTTATCTTTTGAGCGTGTTTCGTGTACTTCTCGGATTGTTTCACTTTACATTTCTCATCGTATTGCAAAATTATAAATGATTATGATATTTATTAATAACTTTGTGCTCCCTTATAAGAACTTTTAATGTATAATTTATAAACTTTTGAAAACCACTCGAGGTATTACAAAACCCAATGGTGGTTTGACGTATTTATATTGGTCGCCTTTGGTGACAAATGAAATTATTTTCAACAATCTTCAACAACGATAATATGAAAAAACATATTTCCCAAATCGAGAAAACTGAAAGGTATGGACGAGATGGTCAATTTGATCATCAATTATTCCAATAAGTCTGTAACTAATATATTTTTGTGTTCACCAGCACCACCTGGATTGCGTAGTCCTTTGAATTCCAGCTCTTAGCCATTCTTAACCTGCTCGTCAATTATTATACATTCTGGTGCTGGAAGCCTCCTCGAAGGACGGCAAACAGGTTTATCGTGATTACTATTTCCTATGTCACTAGAATATTTGTCGTCGTTTGTACGACGAAAGCAAGTAGTTTCTATTTAATTTGCTAATAAATGCAGAATTGAAGTCTTAAGGTCAGCTGTGATTTTTGTCTCATATACAAAATTTTTGTTGAAGGAGATGTGCTTAATGCTGAAGATTAAATTGCGAGGCCAATTGATGAAAACAAAATTTCAGGTTTTCCTCTACTTGTTGTTTCCATTGAATACTTTAAGTGCCGACCCAAAACGCGCAACGGTCCATAACTATTCCGCTCAGCTTTTTTCCCAAATACTCCAAAGCCCACTTAATGCCGGTTCAGGTAAACGATATAAATTTTGAGACAAAAGTACGCTGACTGTTTGTTTCAAAATAAAAGTTCTTAGTTTTTTTCAACTCAAAAACAATGAGTATACAATTTTTGAATTTTTTTCTGGACATTGTTTGTTAATATCTGGAGACTTCAGCCCTTAATGAAGCTTAAATATTACACTCTTAGTCCGAAATGGGGTTAGAAAATTAACTTTACACAATATATAAATCCCATCTACGTTTGTTTCGCTTATTCTGGTATGGAGGACAACAATTAAATGTCACCCTTAAAAAACATTTAGTTGAAGATTTTATTTTTGTGCATTATGCATATATTTATGTCTTCTGAAAATATCGAGATGTTTTTATAACAGCTCAAACTGAAAGAACTCATTACCCATGATTTGGTTGATTTAAAAATAATGTACTGGGCAACTGGAAGGGCCAAGCTGGAGGCATCACTTCAAACACATTAAGCGGAACAAAAGTCCATACCAAGAAGCTTTCTTGATTAGTATGAAAGGTTTGTGCACATTTTCTAATTTTTCTTTAAGGTTTGAAACTTGGATTTATATGGTTTTTATTAGAGCTCCAGATATATGGGTATCGATCAATGCGAGTAGCTCTATAATCGGTCGAAACTTGTTCATTGCTCAACTGCTCAAAAAGCAGCTAAACAAAATCTCTCAAAAACTGTTTATTTATCAACAGTTGAGTTTTACAGTGACGTTTGCACTGTGTATAAATAATTTATAAAATAAAAAAAATGCTCGATATTCTCGAGTTCACTTCTAAAATTTTCGAGTAATGAGCATCGAGTAGGTGGTATGCGGATACTCGTTGCTCATTTGCATGGGCTGTAAAATAAAAATTTTGGGCAAAATGGGGAGTTCTTATAAAAAATTATGAGAATTCAAAAAATTAATAACAGTGTTAGCTATTAAGCTCTGTTTGTCGAAGTCAAAAGACACGTTGTTTAACGTTAGGCGGTTCACGATTTATTGAATGTAATAACAAAAGTAGCATAAGGTTACAGTATAATATTGGAAAGTGATAACGTATAAACATAGTGGAGAATTAGGGTTGTACTTAACATAGTATATAATCTTACATATATGTACATTAGGGTCGCTCTTAACATATTAAGAAAAAGAAATGAAGTAGCAAAATAGGCGGAACTGTATTAATGTGCTATCATGTGTCACAGCTGTATGTACGACTACATAAGCCTATTCCTACATATAAATGGCACGCACATTCTTGTTCAGTATTTGTTGGCGATTTGTTATGTGATCTTTGAATATGGATGATTTTTTTGAGAAATATTTGAATGTTAAAAATTTTCTCCCTGGAAAAAAATTTGCAGGAAACTTTATTTTAATGGAAAATATTTACTCTACCTTTCGTGGACCAAGCGAACTTAAACTCATGAATTAATAAAATTTTATTTTCATATTGCTTTCCATTCTGATACACTTTTGCTTTCACTCTCACAAGTTTTATGGGAAGGTTGCTGTTGTTGTTAGTAAATTATAAATATTCGGCAGTGCATCTTTTTCGCGCAGTACAACAGCTTTGGCCTTTCCTCGGGCTGCATATTGTATATTATTTTATTTATACTAAAAATTTAATTCCATCTGAACTTCCTCAAAGTAGTATAAAATTATATTATTATATATTTAGTATATTATAAATTTAGTATAGAATCATCGTCAAGACTCCACCAGGTATTTTCGGAAGAAAGGGTTTGAAAGGCAATATAGCCATAGAAAATATTTATATTTTGTTTGTTTCAGCTTGCGTCTTAGCATTATTGCATGTTTTATTAAATTCAACTTCCGTATTATTCCGAAAAATTAAAAATACTTCATTGTTGGTTACACACCCCTCGTTGCGCTCTTGCTACCACTTTATACAGGGTGGGCCATGTAAAATTTGCTTTTTGAATCGGCTATAAAAAAAACGAATGAATATTTTTTCAAACTTTTTTATTTATTTTGAAGATTGAACATTGTCATTTATGAATAAAAAATTATCGATCAACCCAATTTTTAAGCACATTTTCGATTGTTTGGGCTCCAATTTCATGAATGGCAACTTCGATTTCGTATTTTAAAGCAGCAATCGTCTCTGTATGGTTCACATAGCATTTGTCCTTAACGGCTCCCCACAAAAAATAGTCCAACGGGCTTAAATCACAGCTCCGAGGCGGTCAATTGATATCGGAATTTCGGCTGATTATTCGGTTTTCAAAAACGGTAGCCAAAAGTTCGAGTGTAACTTTGGCAGTGTGACAAGTTGCAACGTCCTGTTGAAACCAAATGTCGTCCATGTCATCCTCTTCAATTTTTGGAAACAACTCGTTGAGCATGTCACGGTAACGCTCGCCATTTACTGTAACCGCGGCTCCTCGCTCATTTTCGAAAAAAAAAATGGCCCGATGATGCGCCAGACCAAAAACCGCACCAAACAGTGACTCGTTGTGGATGCATTTGCTTCTCTACACTAACGTGTGGATTTTCTGAGCCCCAAATCCGACAATTTTGTTTATTGACGTAGCCACCGATGTGAAAATGAGCTTCATCAGAAAAGAAGAAGAAAACTCACCACTTTGGAAATAGGTTTTCAATATTTCCCAATTTTGTTCAAGCGTATAGCGTCCCATTTCGTAAATGTCAAGCCTTTAAGTAAATTATGAACACATTTGACATGTCATTTGTGTTACCGTTCTCAAAAACATAGGTGGTTCAAAAAGCAAACGCTATACGGCCCACCCTGTATTTCATGTCCCCAGCGGGCATCAAAAGGAGGCGATATACAGGCGGTGAAGACTAATGAAAATTCTAGGATGATGTGACTGAATTAACCTGTGCTAAACTGAAGAAATTGAGATGCCAGGAAAGTCGATGAATCGAGCAAGTACTCGTATGTCATTGCCAGTCGAAGAGTAATCATTATTTTGCAAAAAAATGCACGCGTCCATATTTTAAAGCTTTTTCTGCAAGTACGCATGTATTCGCTCTACCTTTCATACAATGCGAAAGTAAATTAATTAATTTTCTATTTTATAATTAGTAAACAATGCGTAAGTGACATTTATAGTAAATGATTTCTGTTTTTTGTAATATCGTGCATATGTATTGTATAACTGTGGACCTTAGGAGAAAAATACAACTTAATAAATAAATTTCTGGATCGGATTGCTCTAAACAGAGGGTTTTAAAGCCATATTAGAATTTGTGCTCATTCCTAGCTATATAAATATTTATTTATAAAATAAGGACACTAAATGTTTCAGAATCCTGCTTTCATATGAATGAATGTATGTGCAAATACATTTCTGAGTTGTGAATTTAGTTATGAAGTTAGCAGAAAGATTTATTACTTTAATTTCCTGATAACAACCCGTGTCTTTTTAGCTTCCTTTGGTTATATAACAACGTATTTGCCACAAACTCACTACTGAGTATGGTTTGTTGGTGCCACTAATAATTGTAGTTAAGTGTGGGAGCTGGGTTGTCGAGGATATTATCAGAAACATACATTGCTCTGATGCGTTGCATGGGCACGAACAAGCTACTTACTCGCAAAATTGCATGCTCCTCCAACTAAGACCCTATTAAAAAAATGCAGTGCCGCTGCTATAAATCTGCTGGTGTTACTGTGTTGATGCGTCAGTTACGGATACACCGCAATATGTTAAGTGGCATGTAACTCTCTTATGCACATCCTCCATGCCATCCATTTTACGCAGTGACGCGACTTTGCCGAACGCAGGCTTCATATTTGTAACTGGAAGATGGGAGTGAGGATATTGCGTGGAAGTCCTTTGCAAGAGATGTTTCTGGAGTTGCATTTGTTGGTATTCATATTACTGCCTGAATGTCAACACATATGCTCTAAGAACAGTGGTCCTGGGGATGCTAGTGTATAACAACCCAAACTCTGAAATGTCGTCTTCGTTTCTCGGACTTCTCACGAGAATAGCCTTTCTGAATAAGAAAAACTCTCATTTGCGTAAGTGGAAATATGCATGTGCACATAGGTACACACACACTACATACATACATATATGTATGGGTATATATTCACCGAAATCTTGCATGAGGCTCACTTCTAATGGAATTGTAAATACATGAAATACGAATAGGTAAATACATAAGCGTGCGCACACTTTTCCGTATACTTGTGGGCACATACACACATAAATTGGAGTGGTTGCGTAAACGGTAACTGTTAATGCAATAATGCAAAGAAAGTGAAAGTGGGAATTTTGGTAGCATTGCGAATGCAAATTTCACGCACAGCTGATGCTCAAAAGAAAAAGTTCACACACAAACACTCTTACTATGCAACAGTAGTGCAACGTGCGCCACTTATTTTGTCCTCCTAGGCATGTACTGCTGATAGCTATTATAAACACAAATAAGGATCAAACAATAAATCCTTAAGCATTTTGAAAAATAAACATGAATGACTTTAAAGATATGCCTTGCTAAATATCCCTGATTATGTTTTTATTATTGCACTTATTATTAAAATGTATGTAGTGAAATTGTTATGTTAAGGTCATAACTCAAACTTAGCCAACTATTTTTAAACATTTTTTTTTTTTCAATAAAAGACATTTTCAGTGAGCTTCTAAAATTTGTCCATCCAGTGTGGCAAGTGATTCGGTGAAAATTGGATATATGTACATAAATACTTTCTGAGTCTTCGAATATTCATAATTCACTTTAGAATCGGAATTTTTATTCTTTAGCCATTCAACTGCTTCTTCGCAGTCGAGTAATGGAATTTTGACTGCGTGGGGCAAGATTGGGTTCTAGAATATAGATATGCTTCATAATTCACCTTCTGATCATTCCTATTATTAGAATTGACATTGGTTTTAAAACTTTTCTAAATCGTTGAGCTTTCTAGTAGAATTTTCGAGTTTTTCCTGCCGTCTGCGGTCTGCGGTCTGCGGTATACTTCTCCTATCAACTCAAAATTCGTCCTTCCTATCATTAAAGTTGTAAATCACGATATGTACGTTGCAATCTTGCTAAAACTTTTGTTTAATAACATTTATTTTTATGTAGAATTGCCACCTGTTTAAAAAATAAATTCTATAAATTAAATAAATAATTAAAATAGTTCAAGATTTTTTTTTTGTAAAAACCTTATCATAGAAAATAGTTTAGGAGATGCCACCTGTTTCAACGTGTTGTTAATGCAATCAATTTAAAAAAATAAGCTAACTCAAATGCTACTATAAGGGTGCTAAGCGACAGAAAAATCTTTATTTAGAACATATTTTTGAATGGAATTTCCACCTGTTAAAAAAAAGAATTGCATAAAAGGAGCATATTAATAGATATTATTCGACTCCCAAAATTGTATGTAAGAAAAGACTGTATAAGATGAAGAATGTATAAGAGCAATTATTAAGTTTTCATCTTCCTTAATAGTCATATTATTAAACAGCCATTTTCTCTATTAAATGTATAATAACTGATTTACACAAGGCGCCAATTCATGTTAAAAAATAAACTTTATGTGTTTCGATTGAGTTGCTTGGCTTAATTTGGCACTTCCTTAAATATATTTTAGAATGAGCCATATCAACTATTTTTTAATAAAAATGAGAAGGTAAAATCCGGTAACTGTTTCAATTTTCGTTATTAACCCAGTCAAATCGTTTGTGATTTCACAGCAAAAATAGTTGTGTTTTGCGCTCATATGTTTTTTTTTTCAACTTTCTTGTCTTTTATTATCACGCGAGTCCGCTTTTCCATTGCTTTTTTATTTATTTTTTAATTATGTTAGCAAAACGAAAATGTAATTAGTGGAAATTAGTTAAAGAAGCTAGGCAGAGAGTTGGAATGGAAGATTTTTGTTGATGGACATTGGGGATACTATCTTTAAATTAACCCTTCATTTGCAGTAACCGATGGTTAAGATATTTTAGCACGGCTTAATTTGATAGCGTACACAAGAAACAAAATGCAGAATACAATTTCTTTTATTGCTTTTATTTAGTATTTTGAGCAGAAAACACGGAATTACTATTCCAGATGACTTAATCACGTGTTTTCAAACTCTTTGGAAAGAAGAAAATGTGCTGATTCCGCGTATTCTAAATATACTAACCGATAAAAGAAAATAGTGCAAGAATAATCTTTAAATAATTTTTGGTTGACTTTTAAAAATCTTTGTTTATCATGTGGCCAACTACTCCGAAAAAAATTGTTCATCTCTGTTCCAAATAGGAAGACTGAAAATGTTGTTTCTCCACTTGGTTGATATACAAACATAATAAAAATTAGTTTATTAAACATTTTTCTAATAAGCTGTTTTTACTTTATTTATTGAGCAGTGACAACGAATGCCGGGTATTAGATAGTGTACGGCTTTTACGTACTCAGAACGTTTTGAAATATCAGCGCTATTTGTGTTGTTTACAGTAACTTAAAAGATTCATCTCGGTCCAAAAATGGAATTAAATCGTGAACATTTTCGTGCGATTATTTTTTACAACTTTCGACGTAGATTAACTTACTTCATTTTTTGGCGATGAAGCTCCATCAAGGACCAGTGTTTGTCGATGGTATGGTGAATTCAATCGTGGTCGTAGTTCACTCCAAGACGAATTTCGTGAAGGTCGTCCAAAATCAGTTGTTGTTCCGAAAACCATTGATGCTGTGCGCGAACTGATATTGCATTAGTGAGACCAGCATACAATCAATATTACATAAACATTTGATTGTCAAAAAATTTGTTCGCGTTGGATCCCACACAATTTGTCAATCGCTCAAAAAAAGGCTCGTGTCGATTGGTCGAAGGAAATGCTCAAAAAATACGATCGCGGGGCTTCGAAACACGTCTATGACATCGTGACAGGTGATGAATCATGGATTTACGCGTATGAGCCCGAAAGTAAACAGCAGTCGACTGTATGGGTGTTTCAAGATGAGCCAAATCCAACAAAATTTGTTCGCGCACGAAGCACTTCCAAGCAAATGGTCGCCTGTTTTTTCGGAAAAACTGGACATGTCGCAACCGTACCACTAGAACAACGCAGAAAAGTAAATTCTGAGTGGTACACCACCATTTGTTTGCCAGTTGTCTTCCAAGAAATCAGGAAAACCAATCGCCAAAGACGGATCACTCTTCACCAGGACAATGCGAGCTCTCACACATCGGCTCAAACAACTGCATTTTTGAGCACCCAAAACATCGAATTAATGGGTCATCCGCCGTATAGTCCTGACTTGGCACCGAATGACTTCTTTTTATTCCCGTACGTAAAAAACAAACTGAAAGGTCAACGTTTTTCGACACCTGAAGAAGCGGTTCCGGCATTCAGAATACATGTTTTGGAGGTACCTCATTCAGAGTGGCAAAAGTGCTTCGACAATTGGTTCAAACGCATGCAAAAGTGTATAGATCTTCATGGAGAATATAAAAACAATAAAGTGATTTTCGATGATTAAAATTTGTTTTTGTTCTCTAATCCCGACATATAAAAGGCCAAGGATGCTTGGCCGAGCTCCTCCTCCGATATGTGGTGTGCTTCTTAATGTTGTCCCACAAATCTAGGGGCCTACGCCTCCACACGTCACATGTTGTTTCTAAGGGGAATTGACAGAAATGAAGTCTGAGCTTGCCATTCTCCGCCGAGAGGCGATTGCTGTTAGAAAAAAGAATTTCTATTACTTGATGTTTCATTCACAACGCTACGTTCATTCATTTTGCTACGTCGGCCGTTAGCATTGCCCTATACTGGAAGAAGGTACGTGCTGTCTCACTCTAAAAGTACTTTACATCTTCCGTTTGAATCCTTTGACCAAATTTATGTAATTTTGCTTCTTTCGATAGTTCGCTGTTGGTATTGTTATTTGAGTTTTTACATCGAATGCCGTTCAGATGTCGCCATTGCCTTACTTTAGATTTGAAAGGAGCAGCGTAATTTCTCCATTTAACTTTTTCGCATTTTCTTCTTTTCCTTTCACTTTTTGCCTTTATTGTTCAACGTTTTCTCTTATTTTTGTTGCTATACTCGTATAAAGTTTATTGTGCTTGTGCTTGCACAGAAAACAAAGATAAATTGGTTAATTTCCTTTTGCTATTGTTGTGTACCCATCAATCGATGCCCGAAGTGGTAATGGACTAAACTTATTAATATACTTCAACAGTGCTTTTTGCTCTCGAGAGAATACCGTTCTTCGGTATCCCATCAAAGATGAGTAAATAAGGGTGAAAATGGAGGTTTAGTGCGGCAGTAAGGCTAAGTATATAGAGAGATGGAAGTTAAAAATTAAGCTTGGTAGTGTATAAAATTTAAATCCAGGCTCTAATGTTCATAAGTTAAACCTTGTATGCACTTTTCCCCTACTGGCCCTGGTTTTCCGATAGCACAGCTTAAGGCTCTTTTCTATCACCGCGGTATGGACCAAAAACTTACGCACAGAAAACATACTTCCATGTAAATGTAGCCACCATATTTTATAATTTGATTTATTTTGTGCGATGTGTTAAATTATGTTTAACAGTGCGGTGGTACATCTGGTCTACTTTGCTCTTTTGCTGGTGCTAAAAAACACAACATTAACATAATTATTATAATTATCAATAAGTATTCAGTTAAACGATGTATTTCGCAATTAACTCATAATTGCACTTTAATTATTTCTAATATTTAGGAGTGCAATTATTTCAGGCACATTGAAGCAGTGAAAGCTGAAAAATTATAAAGAGTAACAAAAAAAAATTGTTTTTAGTTTAAGATGTGAAATTTCAAATAACTTATTTAATTTATGTGTATACATTCATATATAGGTATTTTAAAATGAGTTAATAGTTTTCCAGAGAAAAAATGTATACGGCAAAAGTAAGAAATATGCAGCTTTTAGCTAAAACAATTAGATAACTCTTTTTTACTATGAAACATGTTCACCTTTTTAATTGATTTCAAAAAGTTCCACTTTAATATATAGAAAACTATAATATTTAAGTGTTTTATGATTGGAATTTTGACTTACTTTTTCCCACACAAAAAATGTGTTTTGAAAATAGGTTTAAACGTAACGTAATAGCGCAAAATATCCGATTATTAACCCGAAAAATTTAAATGAAATAATATTATAGATGCACCGATAAGAAAGACGCAAATCAAATCATTTTTTACCATACTATCAAAACCATTTTTAATATAACAAGTGGCAATGCACCGGAATATTTAACAAATAATATTGTGTATATAAGTGAAATGCATTATTTTAATGAATTTAAACAAAAATGATTTTTTATAAAGGTTTGAAACATTTTAACGAATTTCCCATTGAAATGAAGATATATGGAAATTTATATGTATTTGAAACTATACTTTATCAACACTGTGAAGAAGATAAGCTCTAAATTATTTATTGAAATAATTACGTAATAAATTATAAACTAGACTTACACCGCAATAGATAAATAGATAAATCAAGGACAGGAAAATTTACAATGCAAATTGTGTTAAAAAATTGCTGGATTCTACTCTTTATTCCTACAACAGATAAATTATTTCAAAAAGGATAAATACCAAAAGTATTTAAAAAAAATTAATTAAATAATATTCCTATACAAGTCTTCCGTAAATAATTTTTTTCCCAAATATGTGTGCATACCATTCGGAAGTTCCAAAGTTCAAATCTTCGGGCATGAAATATCAAATAATGGAAAAAAGTTTTTTCTAATAGTGGTCGCCCCTCAGTAGGCAATGGTAAGCCTTAGAGTGTATTTCTGCCGTGAAAAAGGTCTTCATACCAAGTCATCTGCCATTCGGAGTCGGCTTCACTCTATTTGTGGAAAAACATCTAGACGCATACCACAAATAGGAGGATGAGCAGAGCAAACACCCAATAAAGGGCAAATTATATGAGTGGAATATTTATAATTATGAAGAAATAGTTAGTTGCCTTGCCAACACACACCATCTTTTTGTCGATTTTGAAGCTGCATTCGATAACCCGAAAAGGAGCTGCCTATACACCGCTGTCTGAATTAGGTATTCCCACAAATCTAATACGGCTATGCAAAATGATAAAAATAGGAAGGACCTCTCCGAGCCGTTTGATACCAAACGAGGTTTCAGACAGGGTGACTCGCTGTCGTGTGACTTCTTTAACCTGATGTTGGAGAGCATCGTACGAGCCGCAGAACTTAATCGCTCAGGCACAATATTTTATAAGAGCGTACAATTGTTGGCGTATGCCTATGATATTGAGATCATCGGCCTTAACAACCGTGCTTTTAGTTCTGCCTTCTCCAAACTGGATAAAGAGGCAAAGCGAATGGGTTTGGTGGTGAACGAGGACAAAACGAAGTACCTCCTGTCTTCAAACAAACAGTCGGCGCACTCGCGTATCAGCACCCACGTCACTGTTGACAGTTATAATTTCGAGGTTGTAAAAGACTTCGTTTATTTAGGAACCAGCATTAACACCGAAAACAATGTCAGCCTTGAAATCCAACGTAGAATCTCTCTTGCCAACAAGTGCTACTTTGGACTAAGTAGGCAACTGAGCAGTAAAGTCCTCTCTCGACGAACAAAATTAACACTCTACAAGACTCTCATCATGCCCGTCGTAACGTGTGGCGCAGAAGCTTGGACGATGAGAACATCCGATGAAGCGACGCTTGGAGTGTTTGAAAGAAAGATTCTGCGTAAGATTTTTGGACCTTTGCACGTTGGCAACGGCGAATATCGCAGACGATGGAACGATGAGCTGTATGAGCTTTACGACGACATAGACATAACGCAGCGAATAAGATCCAGCGGCTTCGTTGGCTGGGTCATGTCGTCCGAATGGATACAAACGCTGCGGCTCTGAAAGTATTCAATGCGGTACCAGCTGGTGGTAGCAGAGGAAGAGGAAGGACTCCTCTGCGTTGGAAAGATCAGATGAAGAAGGACTTGGCTTCACTTGGTGTGTCCAATTGGCGCCGGTTAGCACGAGAAAGAAACAATTGACGTGTTTTTGTTAAACTCGGCCAAAATCGCGTAAGCGATTACGCGCCATTCGAGAGGAAGAAGAATGACTTTTCCTAACTTTTTATGCATACATATGGTATACCATCTGAATAGTATGTAATCAAATTGCCAGGAAAAAATTTAATAAACAATATAATAATGACCCAAATCAAATTATGGATCAAATAAACGCGAAGCTGTTGTTGTTTCTTCAGAACGCACTGATGAAATTTGACAGCTTTTGAGAAAAAAAAGTCTAGTTCTTATGAGCATACTGAGAAGACAACACGAAAATTGGACAGCTCTGGCACAGTGCAGAATAAATGCGACATTATTACGAGGAAAGAAAACGCTATGAATTATGGTATAGAGGAAAATACTTAGTTGCAGTAATACACGAAAATGATTAAATTTTTGAGAAAAGATGTATCGAAGAGTTACTTAAAATGTGATAATAAAAAAATACATAGTTTAATCAAAAAATTTGTTTGTATGTATGTAGATATAAGAATATTTGATATACATATCTAATAAATAATAATAATAATTATAAATCGGAATTTATATTGCATTTAATTTCACTTAAATGACTTGAAGCCGAGAAACTTGCAATCGAGAAGATCGTACTACTCGTTCTTCTCGTGCTAAAGTAATTATTAGTAAATTAGTATACTTCATGTCCATGTGCTCATACATATGTACACATTCGTATTACATTGTGCAGCGCGTATTTAAAAGAAAACTTGAATTATGTCCATTTAATGTTGTCAGTGTGGCTGTGTTTGCAATACGAGTACATGCAGCGAGTGGCGTCAAGTGGCTGATAAACAGGCAGATGTGCATGCGCATTTCACTTGCAACTGGTGGTTAACAAGAATGGCGGCAATTACTGGCGATTGCTTCCTTGCACCTTTTACTTAATTTTATTATTTATAATAAGCGAACGCTTTTTACATAGTCATAATTTCGGAGGCAATACATGATATGAAATAAAGACATTTAAATTTACCTCGATGCAAAGGCTATGATTCCAACATAGCAACAGCAACGTTAAGTACATCAGAGGTTTTATGTGCGTGAGTGTGCGTAGAGTGGTTCGCGCTTCATCCGGGTACAATGGACGCGCTTATTTTGCAATCACCATAAACACCATAATAAGGGTGCAATTTTAATAGCTCAATTATGGCCACTGCATCACTTCCACTATTCCGACACTTTATTTTACATACATGTACGGGTTCTCAAGAGTGAATACATACACATTAGGTGCCATTGCCGGACAACGGCGTTTCGTTAGCTGCACTTTGAAATCTCCCAGCTACTACTTTGCAAGCTTTACCTGATTTACCCGTTTGTTAGCAGCACACATAAAATATACTTAGGGAAGTGGCCAATTTAATTAATAAAGCACCAAGCGAGCGATGGTCGCCTTATTCGATACCGATATTCTTGCAAGTGAGTAGGCAAATGAACTTAATAGTCACAACACTTTAACTAAATTCAGTTTTACATTGTAAGTATAAAAACAATGCTTACATGCATAATAATTATCAGGCTCGGAGATTGCTTCCATTGGAAAATTGTTCAACTTTTAGTTTTCCCCCAGAAGCTCTACCTCCAACAACTGGCTCTCTTAGCTTTTCTTTGTCACCTTCTATTGCCTCGCCGTAGTTTTCTCGATATGCAAATTGCTTCGATTGCTGAAGCATTTAATATAGCAAGTACATTAGCCTAACTGATCGGAGGCGCAGCTGTCGAACCGGTTCCACCAATTGATCAGGCATGCACATTGATTATTGCCTCTGCATTAAATTCATGAAAACGAACATTTTCTCAGGCGTTTAGTTGGGCCATTTTATTTAACTTGAGTTCCGGCAGCAATGGCCCAAGAATGAAAGTGCAACCTAGAAAAGGTCATGGTAGTCTACCACTACTACTCTAAATAACATTGCGCACTCTATCTACTTCTCTTCTTCTAAATTCAACCACTGTTGGATGTGCATGTTTGTATATGAAATCTTAAAGGCAGTAGCTTCTTCGATTAACAGGTAGAATATTTATGATGCTTCGGCTGCTTTTGCCTTAGAAACTGGTTTATTATTTTACTCTTTGCTGGGTCAATGGCTGATGGGGTCACCGAATTTCAGGTAACTAGCAAATTTAAACACACACTAGCTGATACCCAAGGCTTTGCTTGCGTGTAAAATGAAATATGTACATTAAATAAAACATTTTTTTATTGAAGTGCTTCACAGTGCACAATATTTTTAGTTTTATAATCGGTAGCACAAATGTATAAATCGTTTGACCTACTTACTCGGGAACAATTAAGGTAAAGGGTGGCGCAAAATTAATCGGGTGGCGCAAAATTAACCATTGAACTTTTTACTAAAAAAAAAATATTTTAAATGACGGGAATCTTTATTTTGACCCTTACGTGTTCCATTGCTTGTCTGTTTGTATGCTGCAGCTGTCTAGCTCACAAGTGTCAAATATGATTGCCGTAGGACGATATTTGCAAATATTATAAATCTTTCCATAATTGATTAATTTTGCGCCACCTGTTATAATTGATAGTAAGAGAAGCGGCCAGTACGCTGATCAATACCTGCTTTATCAAAAGACCGCCCTTGTGCCTTATTAATTGTCATTGAAAACCACAAACTAATCGGAAATGTAAGTCTCTTTAATTTGAGTTGGTAATTTGAGTGGAGCTCTTTTGCAGTTTTTTAACTCTCAAACAGGAGTCAGTGCGAAATCCAGGAGGTTTGAAATTTCTTAAAAGTATTATCAGAACTTTTAATGTGATTTGGTATGCTCGTAGTCCTAAAGCTTTCGAGATATTTAAAAATTTTACTTGCTCAACTGTCATGTCTATCCAAAAATGAGTCAGTTCATCTCCGTTTGTATTTTTTAAAATTATGTGTCTTTTCTTTAAACTGGGTGCTCGCAGGCTCAATACATTTTCTTTTCGATAGTGTTTGCAGCTTCAAAACATAGATGGATATACTTTATAATATAAGAGTATGCCACACGTTTTGAATTAAACATTTAGTGGCGACACCATTAAAAATATATTTTCTTATTAAAACGTTCGCACTCATAACTTACGCGATATCCACATTCTTATACTTAATTCATTTATAGTTTTGTTTAACCGTTTCGTCTTGGAAACTAGGTGGCAAAGCCATGCGCAGATGATTTTAATTAGCCCGGCGAGTATGAGGCAAGGTATCCCACAGCCAGGCAATAATTAAAAGTTGTTTAAATTTGGCAATACTAAATATTTATTTGGCAATACTTACTATACGTTTAAAAAGATATAAATATATAATTAATATTTGACTCATTTAATTTCGCGGAAAAAAATGTAATATATGGTATATTAGTATGATATACCTTGCCTCATTCTAGCGGTTATAATTTTTAGTTGGTTTGATACATATAAGTTTTGCTATCAATTGTTTTTACTTTTGTATTTAGATAGCATAACCTTAAAATAATATTTTTATATTAAATCTAGATTTACCCTTAAATTGATATATGTATGTATATTTCTCCAACTAATATAATATATTTCTGTCATCAATTTCTCAGATACAATTTTTAGTTATTAAAATTTGTTTATACACCTGCCCATATTTTAGTATTCAAAAGAGATGCATCAAAAGCAAACAATGATTACCAGAAGGAGTTTTTTTTAGAACCAAATGTCAAACTAAAGAAGATCACTGTTCGCCGATTACTGTTACATTGGTGCCAGCCCCGTCTTTGAAGAAATATGGCCAATGATTCTCCAGTTCGTGGGCCGCACGAAACGGTTGTTTTCAATGAATGTTCCATAATAAAATGTCAATGAGTACTCAAGCAAATTATGTACATATTTCATTTGACAGTAGTCACTAGTGATCTGTCAAAAAGTAGTTCCAATCTGATTGTGTGTGGCAGTAACCTTGAACTGAGCTTAGAAAGCCCTAAAGACTCGGTCAAAATGCGGTACACAGTTATCGGAGGAGTTCCCGATTTTAGTTCAATGATTTTCACAGACGAATTCTTATTATTTGTAGCCAAATCACGTAATTTCAATGTTTTCCTGGAGATCTTCCACTATGTGGGTGACTTGGTCTGCTATCGTCATAAATCAAAGTTTAGCAGAAGAATCAATCATAACTTTTTTTGCAACTACTTTTCATACTTCTCTTCGTAATTTTTATTTCGCTGCTTAAAAATATTATACTAGTACGAGCATCGAGTTAAAAATTGTACATAAAAGGATAATGAAATTTGCTTCAACTTGTAAAGGTATATTTTATAAAGGAGAGTATTTGGTATATTTTATTTTTTAGTAAAATTTGACAAGAATATCTTTGTGTTTTGAAATGTTTGGAAAACTACTCAGTAATAAATTTTATTTTTATTTTAAATGAATATAGTGAACAAATAAAAATATTTAATAAGAAAACTTGAGTTTTTTGCAATTAACAATAAATTTGGCGCAGTTATCTTAAATGTATAGCAAAGTGTTGGCCCAATTATGCACAGTATTGTTCAAACTTCTCAAATATTTACAGAATTTAATTACTGTTTACCTCGTTTGTTCGTTCTAAGTTGGAATATTTGTCCTCACAAGAATTGAAGGGGTGTAAGAGATGTTTCTTAAATTCCCCCTATGATCTTTGCATATGATCTTTGTCTTTATTCATTCGTCTAGCTTCTGCGAAATAAAATATATACATATGCATATCTTCAATTTATTTGCAAGTGTATGTGTTCATAAGTGCATTTATGCACGGATCGTTTAAACCGAATACACCGAATGCACAATACCTGCTTCACGCAGAGCAGTTTGCAAAAAATGTCCCTAGCATACCCTTGCACCACCTTTTCTCCAAGGATTTGCTTACCAAGGTCATTCAATCAGTTACACAATTCGGGAGAAGAAAAGGAAAAGTATGCACAATAAATCAATAGTATTCTCATAGCATTGGGCTTAATTGTTCGAAGCAGTACGATGAAATGCCAATACAACTAAACAGAAGTCAGAAGTCAAAACACAAAGTGCTACTCGTACAAGAGAATATCCGAAAAGCAGTACAGATCGAACATACAGTTAAAGATACGCGGAGTTGCATGCACACACAAACAAATCACTATGTAAATTCATGAATTTTATAGTGCGGCTACGGAAGAAGATCAACAGGACACAGTATTTGAAAAGGTAGTACAAAGGATTGCCTGGCTGCAATGGGTTTGCGAATTTGTGGAAAAAGGCCAATCTCCACTCCGTTCAAAAATAGTTCAAGGACATATGTATGTGTATGTGTGTATTTAATTTGCCTAAAATACATGTTAGTCATAGGAAAATAGCAGCGAGCTCAGCTGCGTACAGAGACAGTCAGGAGTAGGCACTGTAAATGGAACGACTGCTGGTGAAATGGCTTCCAGTCAGATAGTGTAAATGTTGATAGTTGTGATAGTATAGAATGTTGTATTTGTAAGCCATGCATTGTGCAGTGATTAACTAAAAAAGGAATTATCTCCTGGTGTAATATTGCGAATACAGTTTTTATAGAGTCAAGCTTTTTAGGGTCTGTAATTGCTAGCAACACGCGAAACTCTAATAAGGATTTGATGGTGATACGTGCACAAATCAACGAAAAGAGAAAATACCGCCAACGAGGCATACCACTCTGAAAATATCGTGTACTTGTGGAGTAGTTTTGCTGTATTAGATGAATTTGTGGCTGTTTAATGATCTACTCGTGCACAAACTCAGATTAATAATTGTTGCCATTGCTTTTGTGACGTAAACATGAAATATAGGAAAAATATAGAAAAACATTTTAGATTACCGAAGGCAACCAAAGTGTACAAACACACCACATTAACGCAAGCGGAAACGAAAAATGTGGAATAATCTAGACAAACAAAATAAGAAACAAAACTAATAGTAAAAAGTCCCACCCCAAATGTAGCTTTAATTTCATTTGTGTATTTGGTCAACAACATACATACCCGTCCCGCCTTTCACGGCTCCGTCTGTAATTTCTGAAGCACAACTCGCCGACTTGTCGCTTTGGCCGGCCGCACACGTTTAGCCACAGCTTTGGCCAATGGTCATCATCATCATTAGATATTGCAACAATTCACCAACGTCGTCATCAGATGAGTAGAGCTAAAGTTTGGTTGGTGGCGGCAGCGAGCCCAAGCTCGCCTTAAGCGGTTTTTGATGCTGATCCACCTTCTGCTCTTCGTTGCCTTTGAAGCGTCGGCTGTTGCTGTTGCTGCAATTACCGCAAACTAATCAACGGCAAAAAGTAGCACTCACAAGCCAGCAACCAAACGGGTTATGCTACTACATAGCATGTTCCACACACTTGGCCAGTTGAGTCTGCGGATGCCTTCGTCAAATGCTTTCGAAGTGGAGATTGACGCCGAGCAGAGATGCCTTCATAATTGATGTTGAAGAGCGCATTAAAATTATGAACTGGACCACACGCACAAACGCGTAAGAAATCGCGTGGCATTCACGCATACATGTGTGATAACCGGCTTGTTGCAAGACTGGCCAATTCACCGCATTATTGCGCTCTTGCAAGTAGTTATGTTGCACGTGTGGTCACCTTAGAACGAGGCAGTGATGTGCATTTAATTGCCCCAACCGAAGTTGCGAAATTACTTACATACTTCCACATTGTTTTGGCAAGTTATGGCAGGCTCCAAGCTTTTGGTGGAGTAAATACTATTGATACTAATGGTGGTACATGTGCAATTTTCTTCAACGCGTTAGTTTACAGGAACCAGACCACTATATACTAATCTGTATTCATTTTGTATTGAAAACAAAGAAACATAAAGAAGAGGTTTTAACTGGAGTTACTAACGCTTCTATCTTAGAATGACCTTAAAGTAGTTTTAGCGACCATATGAAATTTCACTTGTTCACCTGTTTTTTCATAATTTTCTTCCTTAGCGGTGTTGCACATTTTCTCCATATAAAAAATCTATGATTTTATTATATGCAGAAAATACGCGATGCCTTTAGAGAAAAAATTATCAAAAATCAATGAGGTTGCAAATCAAACTTGCATCTGAATGAAAATTTCGAATTTTTCATAAAATATTGTAGAATTTTTATAAATTTTGTGCAATTTTTGCAACTTGGTTCAATACGGTGTTTATTGTGAAATTAACTATATTTTTATAAGAAAATAATTTAAATTAAAATATGAGTAAATAAGTAGTCAAAAAATATGACTATCAAGTGAAAATGTTAAGGTGCTATATTTTTTCCGTGGGCTGTAGATGTATATAAGATATGCCATATACTCTGGGAAAAGCAAAGTAAGTACAGGGCCCGTCATCTATCGTTACGGATTTGAACTAGGTATTATTTGAAGAATGGTAACACTTAGCTGTCATCTGATTTGACAGAGAATTAGTTTTATTCTTCCGCTGAACGAAAATGGTTGTGTATACGCTCAAAGAACACTGGGAAATATTGCGACATTACTTTGAAAATCATGGTAATGTTGCAGAATGTGTACGAAAATTACGTACGGCAATGGGAAGCAGAAAAGCACCGAATGAAGCGTATGTGCGTTACTTTGCCGTCGCGTATGTGCGTTACTTGCTTTGACGCCGTTGGATTATTATCTTTGGGGTGCCGTCAAAGACCAGTGTTATGCTAACAAACCAGCAACAATTGATGAACTGAAGACCAACATACGCGATGTCATAGCTGAAATACAGCCGCATACAATCGAAAATGTGTTGAAAAATTGGACCGATCGTATGGGATGGTGCATGGCTAGCCGAGGCAGCCATATGAATGAAGTTGTGTTCCATCACTAACCGGAAGGATTTTACTTCAATTTGGAATAATATTAAGTAGTTTCGTTTTTATAGCATTTTTAATTCCGTAAAGTTATATGGCGGACCCTATACATTCAAGCCAATTGCAGTTGAGAAAACTCAATTTATAAGGCTGTATTGATCCTATATATAAATAGATTCCCTGATCTACGTTCATGCTTATGAAGATTATAGTATGTGATCAGGGAATCTATTGATCTATAGGATCAATACAGCCTTATAAATTGAGTTTTCTCAACTTCAATTGACCTTAGATGTGGAATCCATTGTATAGCGAGACAGCCTCTTGTGAAATATATTTGTAGACACTACGTACGCGAGTATTTGAATAACGCAGAATAAAATTATAGAAAATAGAATCCCGATCTAAAAAATTATGTGTAAATATTATTTTTGTCTCAGGAGTATGTAAAGACTGTTACACTGATTTGAAGTCAACTATAAGTTTTTATCAATTATTTTTAACGCGAGTAGGCGTTAGATTTATTTCTTATATGCAAATTTTAAGAAATTGATTTTTACCGAGAAACAAAAAATCTTTTTTAATTAATATGATAAAGATAAAAGAATCACAAAATTGGTTTAAAGCAAAATAACTGTTTATGTATATCTTGTGCAGAATAAATAGTCACAAGGAAGCGAATGAGCCATGCCTGTCTGAAATATCTAAAAAATTTGTCGCTACCCGCCCGCAATACCGCCATTTAAAAAGTTTGAAAAACATTCACGGGATAGCCACATTTAAGAAAAGACAAATCACAGTCCCAAATCAAGTACTAATTAGAAAATAGATGGAATTTTTCCAAAAAGTATAACTGTACCACAGCAAAAAAATACCTCTTCGTGCAGGTGACGCTCTAAGCAAACAAATTTAAGGTTATATTTTTTTTTGTTAGGTTGCCACATCCGTGATTAAGATTCAAATAAAATTTTATCGCCACTGCTTGACATTTGTGAAAGTTACGTTGCCTTGGGTAAATCTACCTCTCCACATGTAGAAAATCTACATTATTTTATGTTAAATTATGTTTCAAATAAAAAAAGTGATGAAAACATCAATAAAGGGAAAGAAAAGTTGAACAATAACTGACACAGAACTTGGGCATTGCGTATGGATCCGTGCGGGGCATTGCAGTTCATGATTTGGGTTCGCGCCATGTTCCTGCAAAGTTGGTCCCAAAGAATTTCATGCAAAAGAGGTAGCGCGCTGATATCACCAAAGACGTGATTTCCAAGGCGGAATCCGAGCCACAGCCGAAAGAAAGTAATTGAAAGGAAAAATCAAAAACGGCCCTGATGGCTATACCGGAAATAGAGTTCCAGAAATTATTCGAGAACTGGATCAAACGCTGTCATTAGAGCATTGCAGTTGATGAGGAGTACCTTGAAGGAATAAACTTGTATTTTGAATTTTCCGAATATATCCCGGAACTTTTTGATCAAGGTGATATTTAGACCCAAGGCCATATTAAGTTTCTCCTGGATCAAATCTAAAAAAAAAAAATACATTAATTACATATACGCAATGATAACTTAGCTAGTATTTACTTTCTAGTTGAATCTGTACGTATTTGGGAATAGCCAATTTCAGCAGTCACTTTTTTATGCCACAATTACCAAATATCCCATTACAGATATGAGCAAATCAAATCAATTGTTGGCTTAGAAAGTTCATTAAATTCAGGATTCCACTTACGCCACTGGCCCTTCACTTGATACTCCGCAGGCTATTGTTTGGCGAACTGCCCACTTTATTTACTGCGAAATGAAGTGTCCTCCTATGGCAAACACCTCTTTGCAGCTCCTGGATGACTCGCCCGTTGATCGATATATGAGTAAGTGTAACCTTTAGCTAAATTAATGGATCATGATGTGGCAAGTGGCTATATAAAACAACAGCAACTGAAAGTCTGGCACGAAAAAAATATTAATAAGTAAAATAAATTAAATACAAGCGAAAGCGTAAGCGCACATCTTGATGCTGCTATAGCCAACTATCATCATTCTGTACTATATATGGATGTGTGTATAGCGACCACGGCACGGCCATCACCTTCACCACGATCCCATATACATACATACAAATATAAACATACGTATACTTATGCAACCACAACTACAATCATAAAAATAATTCCAACATCAACATTACCAATTTTGACTTCGACATCGTCATCACCATCGTCATCGTCTTGATGGCAGCAACACGCGTTTCACTTCATACCACTCGTTGCGAGGTATTATTAATGATTCGCGATCGGTGCAACGATCGATTGATCGTTAAATTCGAAAATAGCTAAAACATTTGCAACATCGAACATTCAAGTGTAGTGAAGTGGGAGCTAAGCGCAACTGCAGTGGAGGGGAGCGGGCTTGGTAAAGGAAAGGCCTATTTGTTAGTGGATAAGTTAAATTGGTTGTGGAAGTTGGTTGGTAGCGCAAGGCGTTTAGTGCTAAGCGTTAAGTCAATCGATCTGTCATTTGTTTGTTGCGTTCTTCTTGTGTGAAATAATTGCCACTGCCACTTGAATGTGTTCGTTGGCACATCATTTGTCAGCGGAGAATTTTCAGTATCGCTGAATCGTTATGGTAATGACACAGCCACTCTTTGGTCGAACTGAGTATTATTTATATCTCGCACTTAAATTGTTTTCACATCAGCAATGGCAGTAACAACAACGTTTTAACTTAAAAAAGTATTTAAATTAGGAGTTGATAAATTATCTCAGCTGATATTGGCGATAAATTTGTAGGCTTGTTAACAAACTTGTTTACAAAGATATATTATACAGGTATATTTGGCAAATATTGAGGTGGGATATGTAGGCCTATAAACTTCAATAAATACACACAGATATGTATGTGTGTAAATATATATGTATATATCAGGTTAAAATATGTATCACGAATAAGCTAGTGATTGTATCATCGGATATTATGATAGTGGCCTCGGGCATTGCCACTGTTTTAGCACTAAAATCTCAACAAATAAGTTACTATAGGATGGGCCATGTAAAATATTCTTTTTGAATCGGCTATAAAAAAAAACTAATCAATATTTTTTCAAACTTTTTTTTATTTGGAAGGTTGAAAATTGTCAATTATGAATGAAAAATAATATCGTTCAAATGACTGCCACGTCTGCCTTTACAGTAGGCCATTCGATCAACCAAATTTTTAAGCACATTTTCGATTGTTTGGGCTCCAATTTCATTAATGGCAATCTCGATTTCGTGTTTTAAAGCATCAATCGTCTCTGGATGGTTCGCATAGCATTTGTCCTTAACGGCTCCCCATAAAAAATAGTCCAACGGGCTTAAATCACAGCTCCGAGGCGGCAATTGATATCGAAATTTCGGTTGATTATTCGGTTTTCAAAAATGGTAGCCAAAAGTTCGAGTGTAACTTTGGCAGTGTGACAAGTTGCACCGTCCTGTTGAAACCAAATGTCGTCCATGTCATCTTCTTCAATTTTTGGAAACAACTCGTTGAGCATGTCATGGTAACGCTCGCCATTTACTGTAACCGCGGCTCCTCGCTCATTTTCGAAAAAAAATGGCCCGATGATGCCGCCAGACCAAAAACCGCACCAAACAGTGACTCATTGTGGATGCATTTGCTTCTCTACAGTAAAGTGTGGATTTTCTGAGCCCCAAATCCGACACTTTTGTTTATTGACGTAGCCACCGATTTGAAAATGAGCTTCATCAGAAAAGTAGAGTAGAAGACTCTCCACTTTGGAAATAGGTTTTCAATATTTTCCAATTTTGTTCAAGCGTATAGCGTCTCATTTCGTAAATGTCAAACCTTTAAGTAAATTATGAACACATTTGACATGTCATTTGTGTTACTATTCTCAAAAAAATTGGTGGTTCAAAAAGCAAATGCTATATGGCCCACCCTTTATGTTTAATTACGTAACCATAATCCATAAGCAATACATTTTTAAATCATTAATGCATACTCCAGGGCTTTCAAACACTTATTCCCAATAAAACCCCAAATCTTGACAATAATTTGACACTAAATTTATACAATATAAAATTCTTATTTATTATGGTGATGAGTTAGGAGGACATTTTAAGTAAGTTCAAGTGGAACTAAATCTATAGAAAACGAAATATAATTTTAAGTTTTGAACAGCCACAGTTTTGAACAGTTTTCAAAACCATTGAACTGGGCCGAAAAAATACTATTCTAACAAGTCGTTTCAAAACAACGATTCCTCTAAACCATCTTGAGTCACTTTATGCCTCCATTCCAAATCGCATTTTTGAAGTAATTGTAAGCATCACTAAACAAAACAAATAATAGTTTACAACGAAAACGATCTAATCTTGGTATTTTCATTTGTGGCCATAATGAAGTAAAACAAAATGATTGAATGGAGCAGCTCATATTATATTTAGATCTATAGAAAATTAAGTTCGTAGTGTGGAAAGAATTTAAGAACACTTTGCTGGAAACAAGCGAAGAGTCGAAGTCAAATAATAGGTTTTTAATTTATTTTCAAACCACAGAATGTCTTTATTTGTTCCACTGAGATTTGGATTTACTTTGTTTTCATTAAAAAAATTATTGTTTTGTAATAATCTAATTAAATATTACATAATATAAAAAAACTACAGCACGCTTAATAAAGAGATCAAAAACATCAGAGAAAAGCACTTCAAAAACAGATGCAAGTGCTCTTGTGCATACAATTAGTACACACGTCTGCAAAGAAAATATCGCTTCACTTTTTAATGGGGATATACGTACAATTACATTTTAAAGGTGGTTATTTTACGGTTTCACAACCAATCAAAAAGGAAAGGAAGGCATGTGTGCATGGAAGGTGTAGCCCTTCACTGATGGACCGCCAAAGTTTCAGTTGAATTCTAAAAGCAATTAATTTGTATTATATATCCGTTTGAAATATAAAATTTTTTATTGATGTTTTCGTTGCGTTTCGCATGCGTTATGAAATGTTGTATAAAGTGTGATCAATATGGAGGTATTGGATTTTAAATTCAAATAAAACAATGTAAATTCAAATTGGTTGACATTTTTTTTTAAGGATAATCCCTTGCTCTTCAGCCCAATTACGGCGATTTTGGTTATTGACGTAGACTTTAAGCCAAAAATGGGTCTCATCGCTAACACCATAAGTTGGCCTGAGCCTGCGATGAACATTTTTTACAGAGCGTCGATCGTCGTAATACAATTTTGTGATTTGTAAACATTGCTGAGGAGTAAGTCTTTTCATGATGAAATGTCAATGAATACTGAAAAAAATTATGTATAGGTATAGTTTGACATTGTCACTCGAGATCTGTCAAAAAACCACCAATATGACGTTAAATCCATGTACATTATTTTTATCGGGGTTTTAAGTCAAGACGAAAATAATGAGCTGCACTTTTTAAAGTATATTTTCGAGTTTTAAGCCATAATTCTATAATTTTTTTCTACACATTTCTTGGTTAAATTTGTGACAGAATATATGTTCAATATCCTGTGAAAATGTATTCAGCAACTTCTCAATGTAGACACGGCTTGATAGTAAATTTTCAAGAAAAAAGTTATTTTTTAAGCGCCAAAATACATTAAAAAGCTTCAAAGCACGAGCTCTCTCATTAAAAGCTGCTTTAGAAATTGTAAGTGAGACTAAAATACCGCTCGAGGCTGCAAATGTTGTCGATTTATCTACAAAAGTGTATCCTATTTTGCTAAAAAATAAATGTTTTCATATATTGAAAACATTGTGATACAAATACTTTTAAAGAATAAAATGCAAACACACACTATAACAACTTTACTGCTTCAGAGCTTTCGTCTTTCAAATATGAACCCATTACATCCATTTTCTATGCACACAATTTTTTTCAATATATTAAAGGTTGGCAAAAAAGTCTTGCGGTATTTTTATTGAATTTTCAATTGTTCATAAAATTGGTTATAATAATGCGATTTAAGTCAAATATGCGCCGCTTTGTTCTATGACGATTTCCCAACGAGATGCCAACTTCATAATGCCCCTCTTATACATAGAAGCTCGCTTCCCTATTATCAAAAAACTCGGAGAGCCAATTTTCACAGGACTCTCTTGAGGACAACTTCCGACTACCGAGCTCGTTCGCCTTGGACAGAAATAGGTGGTAATCACTTGGTGCGAGATCCGGACTATACGGTGGATGCAAAAGAACCTCCCATCCGAGCTCCCGGAGCTTCTGGCGCGTCACCAAAGATGTGTGTGGCCTGGCGTTGTCCTGATGGAAGACAATTCGGCCTCTGTTGATCAAAGATGGCCTCTTCTGCATGAGTGCTGCATTCAAGCGGTCCAGTTGTTGGCAGCACAGGTCCGAACTGAGCGTTTGGCCATAGGGGAGCAGCTCATAGTGGATGATTCCCTGCCAATCCCACCAAACACACAGAAGAACCTTCCTGGCCGTCAATCCAGGCTTGGCCACCGTCTGGGCAGCTTCATCGCTTTTCGACCACGACCATTTGCGCTTCACGTTGTCGTAAGTGACCCACTTTTCAACGCCAGTCACCATCCGCTTCAAAAACGGGTCGATTTTGTTGCGATTCAGAAGCGATTCGCATGCATCCATACGGGCAAAAATGTTTTTTTGCGTCAAGTCGTGTGGCACCCATCCAAGCTTCTTCAAATGGTTTATAACGGTTTGATGACTCATGCCCAGCTCTTGGCCGATGCTACGGCTGCTACTATGCCGGTCTCTTTCGATCAATTCAGCGATTTCGACGACAGGCCTTCTGGACCGTGGCGCATCTTCGATCACCTCTGCACCAGAACGAAAACGTTGAAACCATCGTTGTGCGGCGGAAATGGAAACTGTATCGGGTCCATAAACTGCACAAATTTTATTGGCAGCATGAGATGCATTTTTGCCTTTATCGTAGTAGTACTGTAAAATATGCCGTATTTTCTCTTTATTTTGCTCCATGTTTGCGACGCTATAACTCACGAACGACTAAAAGCAAACAACAATTAAGGGGGGACCCTCATTTAGACGGTCGAAAAATGCATCATTTTTGGGAATTTTTTTCTCAGGTAAAATAACTTCAAACGTTTTGTAATTCATAAAGTACTTTAATAAATGTCTTGACTGTCTACAAAAAATTTCGGAGAAGAAAAAAAACATTTTAAGTATGGAAATATACAGCTCGTCCATGGCACCTCATTCTATCTGTGTACATTCTAGCGCTCTGAATTTTTTTCTGAAATAAAAAAAACCAAATTTTTTTTAAAACTTTAGGATAATATCTTCGATGTGACATTTTGATTTAAAAAAAAAATGTCGAAATTGATATTTTTTACTCAGTTTTATGTTAAAAGTGATTTTTCATGCATCAAAATTGACTTTAAAATTACAAAAAAATATGAAAATCTTTTTTTTTAAAAAAACACTTAATGTCACATTGAAAACAATTTAATTATCTTTAAAATGAGCTATTGTAAAGCCTGATTGGTTCAATACAGCGTTCTCAATTGTGTACACAAAATCGAAAAATGATGTTTCGAGAAAAACGCGTTTAAAGTTTTGGATACAGGCGATCAGGCCACCCGTCGCGTCCTGTTAAAAATTTTGTCACTCCTTCAAAAATACAGATATCGACTTGAAATTTTGAAAGTATATTCTTAAATAGTTGTAGAATAGATTAAAATTATTTCCAAAAAATCGATTTTTTTGACCCGATAAATGAGGGTCCCCCCTTAATCAAACACGTGTTAGCACGTGAAAAGAGCTTTCCAAAAAGCTCTAGCGTGAACCGATGCGACGAATACAGCTAGAACTACGAGCTTGCTAAGACAAGCTTGCGGAAATACCGCAAGACTTTTTTGCCAACCTTTATTTACCCCAATAATTTCCGCCTAACGCGCCGACTAGGAGTGAGATTTTTTTTATGGTATTCCTTAGTTTTTTATTATTTTTTAAATGTCATTTAAAAGTACATATTATCAAGGATTAAAAGAAAAAAAAAATATTAATAATAAAATGAATTAAATATATGTGATTTTTAATTACTTTTATTTTGAGATGGCAATTATAAAAGTCTTTTTACAAGACATCAGTAAATTTGTTCGGCCTGGATGTTGTTTTAAAATAAAACATATAAACATTTAGATTCTCTCAGGTCTCACTATTTTTATTCAAAATACGGTTCTAAACAATGTCCACCATAAGCATATCTCCAAGCTGTCATACGAGAATTAAGATTGTTAATTACTCGTGCACACATTATCGTATTGAGCTCAGCAATCTCGATCCGAATGCTGCGTGTCAGCTCTCGAAAGGACTTTATAATTTTTCTCGGAAATTCCGATAACGTATATAAATTTCTTAAACATCTCAGAAGCATAAATTTTTCGCATTTTCACTGCTGATTTTGGACTGCTGAAAATTGTGTACCAGTTGGTTGACTGCCATACTTCTGATATGTTTTTTTATTTGAAAGAATTTTTGGGATTCTTGAATTTATCTAAAAGGTGCTGAATAGCTTTCCTGCCAATGCTCTAAAAAAATTATTCGGCAAGCTTTTAGATTGGCACGTCGCTATATTGAACCATTTAGAAATAGACATTTTTTTTTTAATAAAGTGCACTTCAAAATGAACTGGTTTTATTTTTTTAATTTCTAATCCAACACTTTTCTCATCTAACAAGTGTTAGACCAGTTAAAATATAAAAAACCAAACAGATTTTATTTGATTCCATTGCAACGTTTTAAAATATTCTATTTCATATTACAAGCGTATACTCGTACACGATTTTCTTTTTTCTTAAAATTAAAATAAATTTCTTTTAGGTATAGTGATTTAGGTACAGAGGTTAAACATTGAAAAATTTGTTTAAACGTACACTTTATGTAAATCCTAAAAAAATTAAAATAAATTAAAAAAATACTAATAAAGAAACACAATTTCAAGTATTCACTTTAGGAACATAAATAAAATTAATATGAGTTACATTTTGGATTGTTGCTGGTATTTTTTGGCGAATAAGTAGGAAATAAAATTACTTCAAGTGTTTGAACAAAAAACGTGAGTTGTGTTGAAAATAGTGAGCTGTAAATTATGGGAATATTTCATATGTGAATGGTATCAAATAATTATTTCTTTCTTTAAGCCATAAACTGACTTAATTTAACAATATAAGTCCGTTCCTCTAATCTTAGTGGCTTGTGGTGCGGGGCTACATATAAAGTACATAAATTTCAGCCATATATTAATTAATAATTAGTTATTTACGGAGTCTTAATTTGATGGACTCGGATAAAGTGTTTTTCAAATAAATATACTCATCAGTTTCAATTATATATGCATAATTTTCTAATCATCGTGATGCATTGGTGCGTCCATAGACGAGTTTTAAACTTTCTTATCTAATTAAAATTAAAATAAATAAAATTAAATTAACTAAATTGTAGAAAAATCATTTTACTACTGACATTTTTCTAGCAGTCAGCGGCGAGTGTATTTCTGCCATTAAAACGCTCCGCATAAAAAAACCATTGGTCGTTCCGAGTCAATTATATATAAGTATAGCATGACTTCTTCTATTAAACACCAGTATCTAAACTTAAATGCTCCTTTACAAGTTTGGCTTTTCCGCGCAGGGTTTCAGCGCTTTTCCGATGTGTTTTTTTTTTATTTTCGACACACTTTTCATTAGTCCTGGTCGCCTTTGCTTTTGGACTAAGGCGTCAAGAAGCATACAACTTTTATTGTTGTATTTGTTTACCTTTTTCAAATGTTTGTTGATATAAATTCGTGAAGTGTGTAAATCAAATTATATGCCGTCATACCACTTATAAACACATAAGTACATACATACATACATAAAAACTATATACTCGATATAAACTCAACATTCTTGCACCCCGAAATTTATATTTCACCAAAACTTCATTAATTTTCTTCACTCAATACGCAGCTACTGGCAATATTGATGCCGCTGCAGAATCCTCTTGCTGGGCGAATGCGTTCGCAAACCGTTTAGCACATTCTTTGGCACTTTGTGTCTTAGTTACTGTTGTGGTAGACTTGCGGGAGCATTTGGGAGGCAAAAAGGAACCGCCTGTCCCTTCACAAAGGCCAACTTGTGGCTGCGAGTACTACACTGGGTAGTGTAGAAGGTGCAATGCGCATTCATTAATTTTTAGTTTGGTTTGCTTGTTACGTTTTGTTATTAATGATGTTCAACAAAATGAATTAAAGTTTTTCTGTTTTTCTGTTGTTTTTCGTATTCTTTAGTGTTTGTTCGTATTGTTATGCTGCTCTTCGGAGTTTTCGATAATAATAACAGCAATGATGCTTGTTTTGCGGGTGGCGTGCCGTGTTTATTTGTTTTGATGATAGCCTTCTCATTTCAACTTTGTTGGAACCACATTTCGTTTGCTGTTTTCCATTAAATTGTTTTCAGTTTCTTTACTTAGCGTAGCTCTCCAGCGGGGACTCATAGAGAGTTCAATTCTCATTTCATTACAGACGTGTTTGTAGGTACATATAGACATGATTCAGTAAATGTGTATGCACGCCCGTATTTTGCATTATTATTACTCCTTGTTGAATGATGTCGTAGATTTGTTTTGACATAAGGTTTCAGTTCCTGTGGCATTGCTCACTTACGAAAACTCTTATACTCCTACATGCATATACATACGTACATATCTTAGTTGATTAACGACTTTTCAATAAATTGTGATTAAATGTTGGCGCATGTATGTTTAATAATTGTTCGACTCTCGATTAAACAAAATGAAAAATAGTTTTCCATAATTATTTCTCACCTGTGTGGATTAGATACGTATACTGGAATCCCCCTTTAGTACAGCATTCGATATTGTATTACGTTCTTAAGGAGCAGAAACTTTTAGGGCCATTTACGCCGACATTTTACCCTGTTCGTGAGAATACTGAAGAAATTATAGAAATTTCTCTTCTTTATCTTTTGTCGCAACGCAAAACTAGCGAGAAGCTTGTTAAGGGCGTTTCGATTAGGTAGAGTTTAATATCCTCTTAAATAAGCTTGGTCATTTTAGCACTTCTGTAGTGCAATTCCCGAACTTTAAACGATTCGACAATTGTTAGTTTTCATGTCGCTTACACTAACAATTGTGCTATTTATAAACTTATGTTAACTAACACTAAACATCAAAACGTGCGAATAACGCAAAGGCGAGAGGCAAAAACGACTAGCTAAGCTGTTCAAACCAACTTTGAGTGTAGTCTTCAATTATATTTGCTCTATACCTTTTCAACTTCAAATTGGGACTAAACAACTTCAAATTGGGAATAAACACATTCAAATTGGGACTAAACAATTTCAAATTGGGAATAAACACATTCAAATTGGGACTAAACACATTCAAATTGGGACTAAACAATTTCAAATTGGGAATAAACAATTTCAACTTTAGTAATAAGAATTTTAAGTTGGAATTTAGCATTTTAAGTAGAAATTAAGCATTTTTAAATTGATGCAAATTTGAAGTTATTTGTTGTAACATACTAAACATTATAAATCATCATAACAAATAACCCAACTAATAATTGAAAAGGTATATATATATAATAACACAACAAATTAAATTGATTAATACAAATAATTATTTCATATGATTAAAAAGACACGTCATTCATATTTAACGCATCTGGTATAAATCTTTGAACATGGGCGACATATTTGGCACAAGTAGTTACATTTAATTTGGCGATGTTCGGTTGTATTACATTTTCTAGCCGTTGCAGGCGATACTCAGTTTGAGTCATATCTACTCTATTTTCGCCAGCCAAAATTTGTGGCAGTTCAATTGCCAGCTCACGTTTTACACCAGCTTTCAGGGTTGACCAGGCAAGCTCAATTGGGTTGAGCATTGGGCTGTATGGACTTAATCTCAGCAGGGGGTGATCAACAAATTCGTTTTCTGCAAAGACATCCTCAATGGAAGTATGGCAAGGTGCATTATCTATTACCAATATTACTGGTGATTGGTAAATATTTCGAGCATTACGAAGACAACGACGAACAAACTCATTAGCTTCTGCTTTTTTAAATGCACCTCTTCTTACTTCATGATGAATTAAACCCAGATTTCCTATACATCCAATTAGGTGAATATTAGCTCCATGACTTCCAGCTGAAATAAACGTACAACGGCTTCCTTTTTTGGACCGGCCTCGTTTTCTGGATATAAATAAGTTAAAATTGGTTTCATCCATATAAATAATAGGTTTATTCTCCGATTGATATTCTAAAAGTTTCTGAACATACACACATCTTTTTCTTTTATTTTCTTCATTATTTGTTCTTTTAGGTTCGTTTCAAATCTCTTTCAATGTATAGATTAAATTATCTAAATGTTTGCGGAAACATTCTGTAGAGGCATTAACGTGATGATGGTGCTGGAATTTTTCTTTAAGTTGTTTTAGTGTTATTTTTGGATTTTCTTCAATATATTGTTCCATTAAAAAATGATGTTCATTTGTTATTTTATTTTTCCTTTTTCCTCCACGTTGTTTTTCACTTTGTGGGTTTTCCTTAACCCACCTATATGCAGTAGACTTTTTTACTCCTAATGTGTTTGATAGTGCTCTCCAATCTTCATTCTTGTTGTACATTGCTTGAATTTGTTTTTTAATATTATCAGCTTCAATTTTTTTAATGTAAGCCATTTCACGGTGTCATATTAATTAATATAATATGAATAAAATAAGAAAAACAAAATTCAATAAAAATATCGGTTTTATGCACAGCATTCTTTATTTATTTAATTACAATCCTTATGACTAAAGTTTAAAAGACATTCAAATTGTTTATTCCCAATTTGAATGTGTTTATTCCCAATTTGAATGTGTTTATTCCCAATTTGAAATTGTTTAGTCCCAATTTGAAGTTGTTTAGTCCCAATTTGAAGTTGTTTAGTCCCAATTTGAATGTGTTTAGTCCCAATTTGAAGTTGAAAAGGTATAGAAAAGGTAGAAATATCTATTTATTTGAAATTAATGTGTACTTAATACTTTTTTATTGATTTAGGATGACATCGACAGCTCTTAAAAGAAGCAGACACTGCTACTCGATATATGTTACGGCTAATAGATCACTTTCTCATGGATGTTCCCCATTGTTCCTGATAATAACCTGTTAAAAATCTGAACCTAGTAATATGAAAGCAGAATTTAGAATTGAATAAGCGTGCTGATTACAAGATTTACTTACTTTTTAAGTCAGAATTGTTGTAATTTTGCAACCTCTAAATTGACTGCTAAACTGAGAATTTCGGTCTTCAGCCAAGTCTGGAATTAACCCCTGCAGCCAAATGGAAAGGATTGCCCACATCTCGGAGAGAACATCGATACACTGTTTGACAACTCACAACCTCCTCTCCAAACGATAAATCATAAGCAAAATAGTTAATAACTTTTGATAATATATTATCACCGTTTTAATTAAAACCACTAATTCTTATTTTCTCGTTTGAGTTAACTACACCAAAATAATTTGCGATAATCGACTTGGTAACCAAGACAGTTGATTTTGTTATCGATTTTTATTATGAAATGGATTACCGAATAGTAAAATAGTTGAAATTGTGGTTAATGAAAGGCAGCAAGGCGAATATCGTTGAAATATCAGGTCAGTCCAGAAGTTCATGCGTTTTTTAAAGGTGGTTTTAAAATTAATAAAAAAGATGTTTGAAGTATTTATTAATCAATAATATATTTTCCTTCATTATTTACAATGTCTTCCCAACGTTTAGGCAAATTTTTAATTCCCTGCTCAAAACATTTTTTGTCCTTGGAGCCAAAATACGCTTCGATATCCCTTTTTATAGCTTCTTTTGACGAGTAGTTCTTGTTACTCATATGAGATTGAGGTCCATGAAAAAGGTGATATTCACAAAGTGCAATATTCGGAGAGTATGGTGGATGCGGCATTAGCTCCCATCCGTTCCCATTAGCTCGTTCAGCTTCCCTAATGTTGAGGCATGAGGTCTTGCGTTGTCGTGGTGAAACAAAACTTTGCGTCTATTCGCTAAAGACGGTCGATTTTTTTTAAGTACCTCATTCAGGTTTCATAGCTGATGGGAATAATAATCAACAGTTATCGTCTGGTTTGGTTCCAGAAGTTCATAATAAACAATATCGGCCATATCCCACCAAATAGACAGGAGAATCTTCTTGAGTTGAAGGTCATCTTTAGGTGTCGGTTCTGGTTTTCCAGCTTTATCAAACCATTGGCGTTTGTGAACAGGATTATTGTAAAGGACCCATTTTTCGTCACCAGTAACGATACGGCTCAAAAAACTTTCATTTTCAAGCCGTTCCAGCAGCTGAGAACACAAGTCCACTCTCTGCTGAGGGTTGGCGACGGAAAGTCTATGCGGAACCCATTTTCCCAGCTTTGAAAGCTTTCTGAACTGAATCAGGTGCCTTTGAACTGTTCCATGCGATGAATTTAAGCCCTGAGCTATCATATCGACTGTCTAATTTGGCTCAGCTTCCACGAGTTCGAGCAAGGCGTCTGAGTTAAAGACTTCAGGACGACCACATCGCAGTTACCACTTCGGAATTTTGAAAACCACTTTTGCGCAGTCCTTACAGTCACGGTATCCTTTCCGTGAACAGTGTTTATTTCTGCAGCAGCAGTTGTTGCATGTTTAACACTTTTATAAAAAAAATAATATACAAAATATGCCTCTTATACGCGTTCGAAGATTCCATTTTATTTTTTAACAACACGTGCTTCTATCCGCGATTAAAATCATTTCTTGAATGCACAATACATCAAAGAAAATATAAATAGTTCCGTTATATTCCACGAATAATTTTTTGTATGCAAAAATCGTACAAAAGTGAAATTATGGGTAAAATATGCACGAAGTTAGGGACTGACCTGATATGTTAGTGAGTTCCCCTACTGGTCCATTACGTAAATTATTTAGAAGATCTTTAAGCAAAAAAATTGGTAGCAATAATCAACTCGATATATTCGAACAATAGAGTTAATGCGATATCAGTGTTCCGCAAGTGACTCGGGTTGACCCTCCTCTGTCCATACTCTTCCCAAATTGGGGTACATCAGAATTCGTTTTAGAGGTATGGTTCCTTCGACAAAGTTTCTTATTTTAATCCCTAGAATATGATTTTTACAGAGCCATGGGCGATTTTTTTGCCTCCCCATAAATCGACCCGGCCTAATGATTACCCAGACAGCTTCCCAACATTACTAAGGTTTTCGCGCTATTGAATGTATTTTCAACGCAAATTTTAAAACAAACTCGTTGCTCCAAATTCAAATCATTTTCTAAAACTGTGAAAAATCTAAACCATGTGCAGAGATAGCTTTACTAAAGATGGCGTAACTTTTACAAATGTCAAGTATTGGCGATACAATGTTGGTAGAAATGTAAATCAAAAATATTGCAACCTACAAAAAAAAAAAGAACAGAACTCAAGTCAGTTGACTGAAAGCGTTACCTGGCGGTTGTTCCTAGAACTTTTTGATCAAGGCGGTATTTATGTATATACGCGTATATCTTAATTTTTGTGTTAATATAGTCGTTAAGTTTCCTATAAAAACGATAGGAGAAGAAATTCAAATGAGACAACCTCGGTGTGAGATATCAGATTCTGCATTCATTTAGAATTTTTTTCATGCGATTATTTATAGAACATTACATCAGTCAAATGGCTACATTGGTTTGGTTTGGAGTATTGCAAGTGGTCGGTTCATTTTATGAACATCGTAAAATTTCTGCATCACAACTTTGAGCGTTGTGCCGCTTGAATGACATCTTGATGCTTTTGAACCCTGACCTTAGTAAATTGTTCTATACCGATGAACGTTGATGGTAGTGGTACCCCCTCTTCATTTAGAAAGAAATAAGATCTGATGAAAACCGAGAGCTTCAGTAGCTAGTACTTCTCTTCAAGATAATGCAAAATAATCATTGTATTTCACGGCAAATAACTGTATTATTATTTTTCTCTTAATAATATTAATAATAATGATCAGACATTCACCACGCCATATGCTGCACCAAACGGCAATCTTTGTGGATGCATTGGAGATCGATAGAATACTTGTGGGTCGTGTTCACTCTGATAATCACGCCCCTGGTGTCATTGGTAATTTTCACAGTCGCTGAAATAATTGGAAAAACCATCATTGATGTCGAATCATGAGAAAAGTTACTTCTATACAAAAAATAGACTCTAGAGGCCAGGGGACCAACTTTTTTATCATTTCATATATCATGCCCAGCCATTTACTTAATATACTACTTAAATAAATATACTTTACTTAAATATACTATTATAGTTTTTACGCTTTATTCTTTTTCTTCTTCATCTTTGTTATTTACTAAAAATTATTATAGTTTGAATTTTTCTAAGTTTTTATAAGCAAAGTTTTTTGCTTTTTCTTAAATTCATATCATAACAGACGAAAAGAGTTCTTTGTAACTACTTTTTGTTGGTCGGCTTTACGAGTTCCGACTATATTTCCGAACTTTTAGATGTATGTAGTAACACACTCTATATATTTGAATCGTATTATAGCAGAAAATTATTTTGACACAATGCAAACATTGCAAGCCAAAAAATCAAGGAAAAAGCAAATCAAAATCGCAATATTAAGTAGATTGTCAATAGAATAGTGTGACTTGCCGGCTAATGATAAATTTCCTAGCCTCAACGTAGCACGGTGACAAAGAATTCTTTGAAGTTAAAGCAAACAAGGTTTGTGCATATATCATTACAAAAATGTATAGCTCACTCCATTACCCACAAGCTAATATTTGCGACGGAAAAACACTTAAAGCAAACACATTCTCCGATTTGTGCGAGTAGTTCTTATGGCGCTACCGATATCAGGAGTAATGCCAATGTACATAGTGTTCGAAGGGTTCAGTTGTTTGCCGCGCCCCACGAGAAAAAGCTAATTCCGAAGAAAAAATAATAAACAGTGAAAATAGTGCGTGGAAGAAAATGTTTGACATTAAATCCATCAAACTCCAGTGCGAGGGTGAATAACGAATCCATAATGCGAGTAAGAGTGTGAGGATAAGTGTACATAGACAAGACGTGGGAGTGTGACGAATATTTGTTAAAATCTAATACACACCCATATCCCACTAGGACAAAAATATGGGAACTTTATAAATTATAAACTGCCCAAAAATAATAATAGGTAACTGAAATTTACCTAATGTGTTGATGCGTGACTGCCACTCGGTAGTGCATGGATTTGATATCCCGCAATTGATTAGAACGAGTTTTTTTTAAGGGCGAGTGTCCCTCGAAAAACCTCCGAGTGTGTTTCTGCCGTGAAAAAAGCTCCTCTAAACAAAGTAGCATCTCCGTTCGGAGGCAGCACGAAACCTTAGATCCCTCCAATAGTGGAAAAAACATCAAGAGTCGCCCCATAGATTAGAGGACGAGCCAAACACTCAACATTATATATATATATATATATATATATATATATAATTAGCGCGTACACCCTTTTTGGGTGTTTGGCCGAGCTCCTCCTCCTATTTGTGGTGTGCGTTTTGATATTGTTCCACAAATGGAGGGACCTACAATTTCAAGCCGACTCTGAACGGCAGATATTTTTATGAGGAGCTTTTTCATGGCAGAAATACAATCGGAGGTTTGCCATTGCCTGCCGAGGGGCGAGCGCTATTAGAAAAATGTTTTTCCTGATTTGGTGTTTCACCGAGATTCGAACCTACGTTCTCTCTGTGAATTCCGAATGGTAATCACGCACCAACCCATTCGGCTACGGTGGCCGCCGTACCCCGGTAGTAATATAGCCAACACAATCTCAATATATTAACGGTTCTCTCAATTCCGTAAATTAAATTAGTTTCTGCAAATATTACAAAACGTATTCATTTCCTATGGGGAACTTCGGTAGCTATTTTCAGTTCGGTGAATAAAACAAGTGGCGCTGATGGCGAATGAATATTACAAAACTGACTTTCAAACTGACGAACTGTCTTCCTATTGTATTTGCTAATATTATAATTTTTTTGTTGTTGCCGAACTCGGAATAAAGAATTGGTCTTTGCATTAAACAGCACTTTACTCACTCCATTCTACTACGTCAAATTTCATAGGAATTCTCTATGCGTTGCACGCATCGCTGTTGCTGCTACCCCAAACTTTGAGTTTTCCACTTCCCACAGTTAAGCGCGTAGAGCGTACTCTTCATGCCATTAGAAACTCAAATGGAAAACAAAAATGTCTGACATTGACAAATGTCATCCGTCATTGCGAACACAAGATTGATATAGATTGGAATGTGACACAAAAATACGCACAACAACCATCCCCACCATCACCATTGTCAGCCATCACCATCACCAACACCAACACCACCGCCATTGCTGAGTAACAGCAACAACAGTTTCGTACAATATTAACAAACGTTCTGTGAACAGCTGAAACATTGACGACATACAATAGAAAGGAAGCTATGGTACGCACAAAAAAGCAAAAAGGACACAGAATGTTGCGTAGATGACACAAAATGACGAGCGTTGATGACGAGCGTCGACGCCTGTCCGTCAAATGCGCGTCACCCTCCCCTAAACCAAGGCTAACGCACACAAACGAGCGCTAAGCTGCATATACCGACATTGAATTTTTTTTTCGGGAAAAGTACCATTTTCGCTGTTTCTGAAATTTCCTTCACTTTATGCTTTCTTTGATAGAGCAAAGTTTTTTATGCATTTCTAATGCACTACTAAGGGATGAAAAGTGTCTTGAAAAGGTATTATTATTCTTTGTTGAGAAGCCACCGCATTCTATTGGTGTCTTTTTTTTTTGTTTTTGATGGGCAATCTTTTTATTTCACCGTATTTCTTTGTGTCAACTTGCACTTAATATTATTAAAATGTAAAATGCGAGCAAAAGAAGTCTAAAACTGGATAGCGAATTATGAAAAATTTAAAAAGAAAAAATATGCAAGTACTTTGGCGTTGAGTCAATCAGGAAGCAAAAAGGTGCTACCAGAGTGATTGAACCCATTGCAATAGGTATCTTCTGATTTTGAAACGCAAGTTGGGTAATTAAATGATCAGCGACTGACTAATAGTTCCTAACCTTCTGGTGAACGGCAAGGTATGAAATATCATAGCTTTTGCAAAATAGATGACGACTTTCAGCAAGCAGTTGAGTGAATTTTTGTCAAGAAATGTCTCCCCAAATATTCCATCCCAAGTCCTTCCAAGGTGGAAAAAGTAACCATTGGAAAAGACGTATGTATATCAAAAATTTAAGAATGAGCTCGACTTGAACCAAACAAGGCCGCAAGTATATATATATATATATATGTATATATATATATATATATAATTGGCGCTTACACCTTTTTTGGGTGTTTGGCCGAGCTCCTCCTCCTATTTGTGGTGTGCGTCTTGATGTTGTTCCACAAATGGAGGGGCCTACAGTTTCAAGCCGACTCCGAACGGCAAATATTTTTATGAGAAGCTTTTTCATGGCAGAAATACACTCGGAGGTTTGCCATTGCCTGCCGAGGGGCGACCGCTATTAGAAAAATGTTTTTCTTAATTTTGGTGTTTCACCGAGATTCGAACCTACGTTCTCTCTGTGAATTCCGAATAGTAGTCGAGCATCAACCCATTCGGCTACGGCGGCCGCTCAAGGCTGCAAGTACTATACTAATATTTGTATTAATCTCAAATGAATCATCATAAAGTGACTTGTACAGTATGTCTAATAGAAGCGCGACCGAAATAACGTAGAAACTATTTTACCAATTCCATTCCAACAAACTGCATTTATCGGTTTTTAATATTCGTTGTACGCAATATATTCAATAAAATCAGGGGTGAGCTAAGTAAACCGGGGGACTAGTTATAATGGCTTCATATCTTCTAGTCATGTTTTGGGTTAATTTCTGCGCAAGTTGTGGAGGTAATCGGCTCCATATCAGCCGGATTTGCCTCAATAACTGTTCGACGGTCTTTATTTGTTTTTCCTTGAGTTTTCGTCTATCTATTGTCCATATATTTACAATAGGGTTTGGCCAGCAGGTGACTATGATGATCGATCCTACATTTCAATTCCATCTTTGCCTTCTACTAAAATCCAAATCCTTTTTCAGAGAAGCAGCCCCAAACATGAACTTAAACTGAATGCTTAACAGCAATACCCCAGTACGGAAGTAGTCAACCATTCGCCCAAAACGGAGATTCATCCGTGGATATGACCTTTGCCCAATTCCTCCTCTGAATTTAACCTAGAAATTTTTGTGCTACGGAATTAGAGGTCTTCTTCCCGTAAACGTCCCTGAATCGTATATTTGGATACATTAAAACCACTTTTTTAAAACGGCTTCAGCTTCACGATTTGTCAAAAACAAATCAATAATCTTTTGATCTTGCTTCGGAAAGGTATTTCATTATTATATATATATTTTTTCACCCATTTATTTATGAACGTCTTCGACTTTTTGAAATAATTGGCTGCAGAACCAAGTGACATTTGTGGACTTTTAGGGTGTGTACATAGGGCCACTGCTTCTAATCGTTTTTCTTATAAGGTCCGCATATCTCACAAATCTAGCAAATTGCACAATGCGAAAAGTATACGCATATTTATTTCAATTTTTTTATAACGGAACTCTAAGCTTGAATTTCGCCAATCATGCTTCTATTGGACACACCGCAAGTGTTTAAATTATTTTCCTGATGATGATTATATACATAATTAATTTACAATGAAGAGAACTTAATGACTAATTTTTTGACTGCTCTGTCAAGAAGGTTTTTTCTGGCATTCATTTCAGACATATGTAAGCCTACGAACATTTTCGTAAAAATGGAAAAAATTTATTTCGTGTGCTCATTAAACATAATTTTGTGCGCGAAAAACTTATCTGAAGAAAACCTTAAAATTGTTCATATTTAGGGCTTTATTGAGAAAGAGAAAAACTGAGGTCTAAATTTCAGGTTGGTTGTACTACTGTGGCAAAAAGTAAGGTGAATTTGGTTGTAAAATGAAAAATGTTTATTTATTCTTGTAAATCAATTTCATCCCCTTCAAAATAATCCCCTCTCGATGAAATACACTTATGCCAACGATTTTTCCAATCACCGAAACATGCCAAATAGTCTATTTCCGGTATAGCCATCAGCACCTTATTCAATTCAGCTTTTATCTCCTCAATCGACTCGGAGTGGTCTCTTGAGTTTTGGGAATAGCCAGAAGTCACACGGAGCCAAATCAGGCGAATACGGTGGTGTCGGAACGATATGCGTGGAATTTTTGGCGAAATGGTCACGAAGAACGAGTGCAGTGTGAGACGGTGCATTATCATGATGCAAAAACCAAGAGTTGTTGGCTCATAATTCTGGTCTTTTTAGACGAATTGCTTCACGTAAACGACGCATAACGCTCAAATAATATTCCTTATTAGCAGTTTGGCCAGGTGGAAGGAATTTATAGTGCACCTCACCACGAAAATCGAAAAAAACTGTCATCATGACCTTTATTTTTGAACGACTTTGACGTGCTTTTTCGGTCTGATCTCGCCTTTAGCACGATATTCGCTTGATTGGTCGGTTGTTTCAGGGTCGTAAGCATAAATCCAAGTCTCATCTCCCGTAATGATGCATTTGAGCTTGTCCTGATAGTCTGAAGGCATTGTTTCACACACATCAACGCGACGACTTTTTTCCAAGAAATTGAGAGTTTTCGGTACCAAACGAGATTTGACTTTTCGTAGGCCCAAATGGTCTTTCAAAATGGTTTTCACAGATCCTTCTGATATTCCGATCATATCAGTAAGGTCTTTAACAGTCAACCGACGATTTTTGAGCACTAACTCCTTCACTTTATTGACGTGTTGGTCATCTGTTGACGTCGATGGTCGTTTGGAGCGCTCCAAGTCATCAACACGTTCTCGACCCTCTTTGAAGTCTTTGTACCACTTATAAACATTTTTCTGCAACATGGTCGAATCACCAAATGCCTTCTGCAACATGCCAAACGTTTCCGCAGCCGAAATTTTATTCCGCAAACAAAATTTGATGGCACTTCTCTGCTCAATCAAATCACACATTGTAAAACTCGAAAAATGCACTCTTGGTCGTTTGGTAAACACAAGCGTAGATATAATATATTACTGATAATGACATTCACATGAAAGTTGGCCCAGATGTTATTAACACTGCTGCCAACTCATGAAAAAAATAACTAGAGCGAAGTTTTAATCCCGCGAAGTTTGACAAATAAATTCACCTTACTTATCATATTCAAAATTCAAAAAATAAATGCCATGGAATTGTATACCAGATTATGATGAAAAAGAATTCATCTCAACAAAATGCCTGTTTTGTATTGTATTATCAAGCTTTTAAGAGAATATTGGCATGTACATCCTTTGCCGAGCTCGATGTTGTTCTACAAATGGTTTGACCTACGTATGGTTTTTATGGGATTTTTGTTTTCAGCAGAAATACACTTGGAAGTTTTAGGTAAACTTGTTTCTATCACTTGGTGTTTAATAACCGCATTAAGTTTCAAACCTCAGCCACACAGTATATGAACACTGTGATTAACTGGGTGAAATTCACAAATTTGTATTATTATTTATAGAGTATTACCATTCTACTTTCCCATTTGGCAACTTATCACAGACAGAATATCTAAAATAAAAGCCCCTTACTTGCGGCTGCAGCTTGTTCCACGATTCAACAAAGAACGATGGCACGCTTTCATGCACGAAACTGAGATAGAACGGGACCACAACGACAATCACCGATGGTTTAACATGTAAACAAGTGATGGAGAAACAGGTTTTCTGTTTTTTCAATAAATCCAGAAATGACTGATATTGTGACTGATAATCCAGAAAACTAACCATCGTTTAAATGTTTTTTGTATGCAAAACCTATGAACACAAAACCTACTGCTGTTAAACACAATTGCATAGTTATGACACATTTTAAACTTCATTCACATCTTCTCCATACTTTCTTACAAATTTAATTATATTATCTCTTGATCACGCTCATCTGTTCACACTTTCACGCATCTCCAAATAAATCACCCCTTTCGAAGTTTTAATTGTTTCAAGAAGCGCCATAAGAATGTTGTGCAAGAAACTTTAGACAAAATTCCCAATATACTAATCAAGTGTTAATTATTTTATGGTTTTCAAAATTTTAGCTATGCGCCGTTGTGCTCATTCAGCACTCAACAACACTCGGCAACATTCATGCCGCAAATCATCATTATTCAAGATACCCATCGAATTCCTCGAATGCTGCGTACGAGTGGGGTATTCTCAACCTACGCCACCATCTCTAAGTTCGCGTGCCTGAGAATAAGTAAACAGTGACACTGACATCCACATTCACATTCAAAATACCACTTCTACCGGTGGCGGCAATCACAAATGCTTTCATTTCCTTTGTAACAGTAATGAAACTTCCGGCAGTTAGCTGACAAGCGTCACTGCCACATCCCCTACCACCGATATTGGTATCACTGAAGTAGTCGTTATTATTCCCTTCGTCCACAGCATTCAGATTGTAAAGTTTGAAAGCGGCACGGCACGGCACAGCACGCAACGCATGAAAAGGAGGATCGACGCTTGCCAAAACTAATGTGATGCCATCAGTTGGCGATGGCATTCAGATTAAGCTGCTGGCAATGAACGAACGAATGAACTCTGTGCGGTGATAAAGGCATTAATCAACCAAAATACGAAGAAAATAATACTATTGCAAGTGCAAAGTATATATGTATATACATACATATTTTATATATTTAGTTATCACCGACGATATTTACATGCGTACGTATAAAGTTATATAATTGCAATGTAATTCTGTGTGCCGCCAACTAAGATGCTCACTTACTTATACACTTATACTCATATGCACATACCATTTTCACTAGAACAACTTTCAAATATGTACATATATTTATTCACACACACTTGCGGTGTTGTTTAAAGTCCTCAAAGTAAACACTTCCTAAAAGTTATTTACCTGTTGAGTTGGCAAATACTCGTATTTCAGCATATACTGAGAAATTAATATCAACTGTGAAAAAAATATTTTATCATATGAATAAATGTACGCATTTTAACTGCAATCTAGTTAATTAGTGTTTTAAATTATCAATTAATACTTGTAGGTGCATTCGGTTGCTAAAAGAACTGAGTATGATGCGTTGAAATTGCGTGCAAAGCAACAACACAAATTTGGTAGTAAGAGCACGGATCAAGAAGCCCCTTATTTGGAAAAATCTCGTTTTACTTTCTAGCGATCGCCCCTCAGCAGGCAATAGCAAAAGGATACTTCTGTGATGGAAAAATTACTCATCAACAAATTAGAGGAGAACTCAGCCAAAGAACCAACAAAGGCTGTTAACGTCAAATATATATATACATATATGTATGTATGTATAGATATCATTATAAATAAATATATAATAATAATATGGATTTTTATAATATCCTTTTCGTTCGATAGACCTCATAGAAAATTTGTAAAATTTGTTATGTCCTCCAAATTATACGATTTCTCCTGGTCCGTAAAATAAGTGTTTGTCTCGTCGATGATCTCTTATTAGTTCTGATGAATTCACATTTGCGCGACTCCTACGGATAGCTTTCCCATATTCTCATATGCCTTTTCACTCGCCGTTCGTCTAATCCCATACCGAGCGTTTTTAATGTTCAAGTAGACTAAGGGAATAAAGGTGTAAAATCGAAAAAATCAGTCTTAATTCAGGTCCATTCGTTGTAAAAAGAATAATAGGGCCTGAATTTAGCACTGTTTCAGTCTAATTTTAAGAACAAAAGTTCTAAATTCAATAATATTCGTTCCCGAATCAAGATTGGGGCATCCTCAGTATGTAGGTTCGTGAAATACCAAAATTAAGAAAAAGTTTTTCGTAATAGCAGCCGCCCTTTGGCAGGCAATGCCAAACCTCCGAGTGTATTTCTGTCATGAAAAAGCTCCTCTTAAAACATATCTGCCGTTCGGAGTGGGCTTAAAACTGTATCCCCCTCCATTTGTGCCTACACTGTTCTTACTTATATAATTTCGAGTTTCGAATTTCGAAATGCGTTCAGTCTTATAGAAATTAAATAGAAATGCTAATAGATACATTTTATTACAATTTTATTAAAGTATTATAATTAAAAAATATTAACATACAATATTTGTTCTTTCATTGGTTTTACTATTATTAACCCTAATCGTCGTTCGTGTCCGGCCCGTTTTTTATGAAACTACTGCACGCTGCATGTTTCATACCATTTGTTTATGACAACATATTACTAAAATAAAAAAAATTGAAAAAAAATCTCTTCGGATATGTTTGGCTAAAGCCTAGAAGCTACCTCATGAGTTTCTTCTAATTTTCTGTTCGCGTTAGAAGTAGAAATAAGCGTCGACCCATCGACATGGGATTAGGGTTAACATTGTTTGAATACATATAATGGAAGACTTTTAAACTAAGATATGTTACGCGACGTATATACCCTTATTACTAGAGCCTACTTCGTCAGCTTGGAAATTATTTCTAAAATTATTAATTACAGCTTTCGAATCACCACTATGCTCGCTGGAGAATTCTGCTGCTCGCCAAGCGAAAAATTTCTATGTGAAATCAACAATAATTTATTGATCATAGCGGCTTTGTTTATCGTCGTTTAGATCGCAAACAACAAGCTTAGGGCAGGGCTTCCAAGTATAAGTAGATACTGTTTGTATTACATTTTGCTTTAGGCGGGACGCTTTGAAACCCAATCAGAGTAGAGTCTGTAGAGTACCAAATCTACTTCAGCGGCAGTTTAAATAAATTCAGGTTCTACAGAACTGATTCAGAATCAGAATATGATTCGGTAAATTTCTTGGTACATAATATTCAAATCAATTTTGATCTTAAATTGAAAAATTTGTTAAAATAACAAAAAAAAAAATATATAAAAAAAACCTTTGGGAATAACTACCATATATGGGAACCATCCATTAGTTCCGGTTATGACTGCAAAAATTAATTATTTTTCTTGACACTGCCAAGCTGATCTTTTTAAGTACATTTTCAATTAATACTGTATTTGACGCATCTAATGGGTCAATCACTCTTCAGATTACCGTCACCATAAAAACTACTGAATTAACACGCAAATTTTCACTTTTTTTAATTTATCAGACATTTATAGACGAGGGCCATAGTAGCCAGTGCAATTATTTATAATTATTACTCCTTCAATAAATAAATAAATATTGTAAATAAACAAATAAATAAAAAATAATTCGTCGTATTTTAATGGTCTATGACAAAGGCTGAGTTATAAAATTTCACTTTTTTGTTCTCGTTTCCGGATTCTGTCGTTAAAATATTTAATAATCTTAACCTAAAGCCGGACGAAAACCAAAACAAGATTATTTGTAACAACATTTTCTTCTAAATTCGGGAATTTGGGACCCATATAAAGAATATTTTCCTAATTTAAAATTGTTTCTTCTTACATAAAAACCGCTGAGTACCAAAAAATTAAGAATATTTATTTTATTTTTAAACATTTGTAAAATAAGAAATTATTTAACAAATAACTGCTTAGAAACGCCAGCAACAAAGGCCTTCGGCTGCCTCTAAATGGATACTAAGTTTATAATAGATTAGTGATTGATATTATATTCGTCGTACCAGATCAGTATCTTTCAGAAACTTGTACAGCTTATTAATGTTCCCAGTGGTTGTCCCTCTGAGAAGATTGAGAGGGTCGATTACGCCAAAGATATAAGAATAGGATAAACTAAAATTTTGTGGGCAAAAAGTAAGGTGAATTTATTTGTCAAACTTCGCGGCATTAAAATTTCGCTCTAGTTATTTTTTTCATGAGTTGGCAGCACTGTTAATAACATCTGGGCCAACTTTCATGTGAATGTCATTATCAGTAATATATTTACGCTTGTGTTTACTAAACGACCAAGAGTGTATTTTACGATTTTTACAATGTCTGATTTGATTGAGCAGAGAAGTGCCATTAAATTTTGTTTGCGGAATGAAATTTCGGCTGCGGAAACGTTTAGCATGTTGCAGGAGGCATTTGGTGATTCTACCATATCACAGAAAAATGTTTATAAGTGGTACAAAGACTTCAAAGAGGGTCGAGAACGTGTCGTTCCGCAACCACCGTATTCGCCTGATTTGGCTCCATGTGACTTCTGGCTAATCCCAAAACTCAAGAGACCACTCCGGGGAACGCGTTTCGAGTCTATTGAGGAGATAAAAGCTGAATCGAAAAAGGTGCTGGTGGCTATAACGGAAATGGACTATTTGGCTTGTTTCGGGGATTGGAAAAATCGTTGGCATAAGTGTATTTCATCGAGAGGGGATTATTTTGAAGGGGATGAAATTGATTTACAAGAATAAATAAAGATTTTTCATTGTACAACCAAATTCACCTTATTTTTTGCCTACAGAGTATATCCGCCACGGCTATGAATTACATGGTCTAACAGAAGGGTATACGCAAATTATTTGTGCATTAATTTTTTTAATGCGTTTGGCACAGATGCATAACAAATTGAGCGGTATTGATAAGCAAGGCGTGGCACCTCCCATAGAAACCAATTAATAATTTTATATTAGCGTAATAAAATGAAAAGAGACAGAGATATATCTATCGCCACAAACCACAATTACTAGAGAAGCATAGTCATTTTCATAATAGCAATATTAAAATTAAATTTTCCATTATAAAATTGTTTTTGTGTATCCACAAAAGACTATAAGGACGAATTGCAAACCTCCTATATATCTAATCCATAAAATGTCAATATTATGCCTTCATATTTTTGTTTTATGTCAGACATTAAAAAATACTACGGCATCGTAACTTTATATCTTAATAATTGTGTGGATGATATATGTTATAGTGAACCCAATTCGATGATTTTCGAAAATAGGTAATATTAACCCGAATTCCATGTCGTTTCATTTGACATATTAATCCCATGTCGATGGATCGTTCGCGTCAAGACAAAATTAGAAAAGTTCATAAGGTATCTTCTAATGTTTAACTAAACATATCCGAAGAGATTTTTTCAAAAAAACTTATTTTAATAATATTTTTATTTATTATAAACAAATGGTATGAAACAAGCACCGTGCAGTAGTTTCATAAGAAATGATAATTTCTCAACGAATTGGGCGGACACGAACGAATTGTCACGTGCAAAATTTTAATGAAATAACTTAAAACTGAGTGAGTTAAAATTAAATAAAATTTTGAAGCACTATTATCGTTAAAACTGGTCTACCAATCCGGCAAACCGGAAGCCCCAATTAAGTAAAATCAATTATCAAAACCTTTGCTACAAAAAATCAAAAGCCGAGCACTGTCATATTCATGACATTATTTTAATTTCATTGAAATGCATGTATTTTCATTTCTAAAATCAGTGCTATAATCTGTGATCTAAAAATTTCCTGAGAAGATGGAAAATTTGCAAGCGATATGGATTTACTACACTCTAAGCCATCCTGCAGGCTGCTGCTTGCACTCAGCTAATTCTCGTGCCTATGATTATGCTGCAACCACTGCTCATGCCCATTTCCCAAGTGTGTTTTGTTTCTACCCCGACACCCGGCAATTTCTACATCTGGCTATCGCCATACTAAAAACCTAAGCCTGTCGGCTTGGCCTCCCTGCTGCTGCGGATGTGGCTGCTACGGCCGATTCTTCTGCTTTTGCTTATGATGGCATTTCCTATGGTAGTTGCGTACGTCATAGATTAATGACAGCAATTCATCAAAATCACTTGATGGACATGACGAACAAACGAAATTCACCAGAAGAAACGGTACGATTTTTTCTTTTTAATTTTTTTCTGTTTTTTTTTCGGCTTATTTGCTTTGGTATTCGTATGTTTGTTGAATTTGTTTTTACTTTTTATACTTTGTTCATTCTTTTTATTAGTTTGTGCGCGCTTTCTTCTACAACAAATGCCGGTAGTGCCTTGAAACTGGTACAAACACTGTAGAGGGTGAAAAAGGCAAGTCTGTTTGGATGGTGAGAGTATCTATAACATGCCACCGGTGTCGATGCCGATCTGTACGTGCGCGCAAGGACAGCTGGGATTATGTGGTCGCTAGATTGGTGGATTGCTAAAGCTTCGCATAAGTGCACTTTAAGCTCTGCTATAGTATTTGGTAAAAATCGTTCTTTTATACAATGTCTTATTACATTTTATTTTATTTTTTCTTTGTGCTGTATTCTTTTTGACGTACTCTTGGGAGAATATTTGTGCTACAGGAATCATTGGAGCAATTTTGAGAAATTGTATTTGTGCGCTGGAAGTGGAACATCATTAATTCTTTACTTTTCCAGATTATTTTTTTTTTTTTTTTTGTTGAAATTTCAACGAATTGTTTTTTTTGTATCAAAAACAGGAGGACCTTACACATCTGGCACTTCTGCTAACCAGTGAATACATCAGACGAATGCAATTCTTTTGTTTAAAATATTTAGATTAATTTCACTTTACCACTCCTATAAAGTTACAGGAGAAAATATAAAATTTAGTGTATATCTAGCACTTTGTGTGTATGTGTGTGTGTATATAGACGATATGTGTTAGCATATGTTTATATACAGAAAACACAAATGTCAAAAAATACAACCAATTCCTCTTAAAGTTAAAGTTTTTCATTCATTCATAAATACTCAACCATGCATTCGGCAGCTCAATGGATTTTTATTGTCACTTAAGCATAAACGCATATACGCACGCATTGGTGACATATTGTAGAAATATACTATGTATGTATCCACAAGCCGCATTTGGCTGCCGGCAACTTCAGCTGAGCCAATTTATCAATCACCGGAAGAAGTCTCCAAGTACATGCTCGCCACTCTAAATAATGTCGCCTCACTGGCTCTGTGCAGTATAAATCTACTCACGCGAAACGAATATCGAACGGTCCATGCTGCACTCCACCAAAAGTGCACTGAACCACGCCAACGGAATATCACGCCTTCAAATTTCAAAAATCAAACATAGCCACTTAACGTGAATCCCACTTCTCCTTCAATTCATCGCAGTGAATAATTTTTTAGTTGATCAAAGCGTAAAAGAAAAAGTGTGGAGGAAAATTGTATGCAAATGGAGACAGAAACACACCTACATACATATATGTATGTATGTATATGCATACCAGCTAGTGGCACGAGCAACATATTGAATATCGTAGAATGGTTACAACAATTACAAACATTGTTAGTCATTCATATTTATTTGCGGAGAATGAAACAACACAAAAAAATAAGCAATACAAACAACCTGCCAAATCAGACATACATATTTAACGCATCAAGCCCAACAGGGAAATTTTCATCAACTTCAGTATATGGCCGCTCTATTTGCGTATGTTGTTCAATTTAGGTTGACGTAAAGTTAGGTGGTATATTCTGCAAACCTAAATGCCACCACAAGTGTATTTATTCATGCTTTTTATTAAGTCTTAAACTAAACCAAGGTTGACGCTTAAATTATAGATATTAATAAGAGGCAGGAATCAGTTATGTTTTGATACAAATTGCTAGTTTACATTCTAACCGATTTAAAATTTTTCCTTATTTTTCACACTTTTCGTTGCATAATTATTTGCTTATGCTAAAATTATAATTGTCACAATTCTCAGACGTAAAACCTATGAAAAGTCAATCAATCTCAGATTTGGGGAGTAGCTCCACCCAAAACTGTTGTTAAGCAGGCAAGTTACATCAGTCAGCCATTCCGCTCAAAAAAATTAACAGAACTGAAGTGGTATGGCCAGCTTAACATTAAACCCAATTAAATATATGTCATTGCACCAGTTCATTCATAAACAATACACCTAATAAGTTTTGGAACGAAACGAGTGCAACGACACTTGCCGAAACTCTTCTAAGAGTATATAGCAAAAGTAATAAATATTTTGATGATTAAGCAATAAAATGTTATGGAAGGGAACTTAGGTTCTTAGGTTTTTTTTGGGCCACCGATGAAACAAAACCTCTTATTGTAATTCCCCTCGAAGGGACGATTTGACCCCTAAGACAGCAAAAGCATGATGTCTAGTGGTTTTAAAAAAAAGCTCGTTCTTTAAAAGGTGTTTCCAATAAACAGTTCATAATGGTTGAATACAAATACTTTCGGCACTACAACATAATTACTTACATTACTCTCCTCAATTTGAAACAAGGCCGTAATATAGTCTCGAGGGACAAAGGTTTGCAAACACTCCACAGGATAGACACTCAGAACAAAAGTGAAATCGCTGCAAGCTCTCCGATTTATCGAGACTTGATGGAGCATTTGAATAGAGTTTATTATGACCTGACATTTTTTATGTGCAATAAGGACCGTTTTCTCATCGTATCAATAGAGTACACTTTACTAACCGAGACGACAAGTTGTTCCTCAATTAAATGCCCTTTGATAAATTTCATTTATCAATTAGGATTTAGAAATTTGAAAATTACAATTTTTACACTTTGAACCTTATCTACAATATTTTAAAGGAAATATCAACTAGGTCTTAAATTTCAATATCGGCCGTGAGTTTAATTAGCGCTTGAGAAAATGAGAATACGATTAACGCCACGATAAGGAGATCCATAATGTCAGAGATCAGTTGAGAAAACAGCCTTAAGCCTGACAGAACTATTTAAATAAATGTGGGAGTTGAAAGACTAAGCATGGCTGCGAAGCAGCAACATGTTGCATGTGTGGTGCGTAAAAACGGGTAATCGAAGAGTAGCCAAGCCAAGACGTACGTAAGTTGTGTTATATCCCTTTTTACAAATATTCATAAATTACAATAATAAACTACATACATATGTGATTTTAGATATTTCAAATTGTTTTGTATTAACTCTATTAACGGTTCGATATCGGTAAGTTTATCCCTACATAAATATAATCTAAATAAAAATAAATTTTTTTGGAAGCGTTTCTTTTTACTAAATATTTCCTACTGTACATAGCCAATATCGTGGCAACAACATCACTTGCTTTGATTTTGAGTACATATGTACATATGTATATAATTATTTCTTTTAATTAACACAACGAGCAAAGGGTTTATTTCTTGATATTTTTATGTCACTTTGTTTCTTTAGTACTATGGTTCCGAACTATGTATATGATATTTTTATACAAAAATCTTGTCTCGCATTCTTGCATTATCGAAAGTTGATTAATAGCAAATGTCAGTGCCTGTAATCCCGCCGACAAAACTACAACGCAGTGTCTTCCCAATCCACTGTCCGCCATTCTCACTCTCACAATGCACGTCAAGCAGCAACAAAATCATATTTACCCCGAACGAAGTTATATAATTCATACATACATATGCATATTTATTTTTCAGTTGCCGATCATGGCTGAGACACAGAATACAATGTCTTCGCACACTGAGCGTGCACATGTATGTATAGTATGTATGGATGTATGGGTGTGAGGTACGGTGGGGATCGTTATGGCAATGCGCCATCAGTGTGACTCAAGTCGCATATAACACGAATTTTTAATTTCAAACACAAACTCTTCTAGACAGAAACATTAATAATAATTTTTGTGATGCTGTATTTTACATATGTGCATATACATACATACACACATATATATTTTTATCTCTTCGTTTATTTTGTTTTCAGAATTGTACCTACACGCATGCATACAAGAGCGCGGCTAATGGTCAACAAAAGCAATGACAAGTGACCGAAATTGAGTGAAAATGCGAGTGGCTGGCATGCGTATTTGAGACGATTAGGGGAATAAAACCGACGTGTACCACAAAACAGTGGATAGGATGCACCACGTACAGAATGCAATGTATTCCATCATTCTTGGATAAGATGCTGATACAAACATATGCACTTACACACACATATGTATGTGAAATGAAATGGGAGAAGTGCAATAAATATACTGTTAATAGAGAAATCACTATTATGTAAATACATTTGGAGATGTTTGTACGTACATAAAATTAAGGACACTATGTAATTAGATTATACTGTTCCATAATTATGATGTTTGTTATTTTATTCTTATCTCATGTTTTTGATTAAAAATGCAAAACACTTTCAGAATATTAAATTATGTATGACATTCCGTTTGCTCAAATATCTTTAAGAACATTGATTTAGTACCTACATATATAAGTGCGAAAACATATGGGCAGGTTCTGTGATTGATTTCCGAGTGAATTTCATTGAAATTTGCAGATTATTAAAAGTTGATTACAGAACCTTTTGGATAAATAATTAGTAATTATTTAATGACGATGATATCCCAAATAATATCTTGGTAGAGTAAGTATCTTTCTTTAATTTATCAATTAGTTGGTATATACGTAGACATTTTTTAATCCAGTATACAATATATGCCATACAAGTTTACTGCATCACTTGACAGTCATTACTTAATTTTAGAATTTATTAGAAACGTTTTCAAGTTACAGCTCACTTTAAAGTTCTTAAAATGTGCAAAAGTGAGTTTAATGGTAATTTACACCATCTGCGGGAGCAGTGAGACCATTTCAAAGTTCACTGACAGAGAAAATCAAGCCTGAGAACAAAAATTTGATAAAAATTTAGTGTAAGATTAAACATTTATAAAATGAGTTGCTTTTCACTAGATCAAAATTGCGATATATTAAAATCGAACATCAAAAGTAGAATAATCAGTCGAAACAATGATATTAATTGCCCGCGTTGGTGTCAATTGATTCGATGTCACGCCAACAATCCAGAGATGATTCAGAAGCTGTAATGTACAATCCATGTTTCCATTGGTGCAGGAAGTGGCGCAGCTCCCGAAATTGTACCCACAAATCTGGTTGACAGCGTCAGTAGTCAAATGCGGCAGTGACTCAAATGAAATTAAGTCTCATTTGAAATAGCCAAGTTTACTTTCATTCAAAAACACAATCAAATTATTGGAAAATATGCATGTGGGTTTTACTGAATAGCATTCAGTGGCAAACGCTAAATGAGGTACCCTAAATATATCATAAATGTATCACGTAGAAAATGTCTTTTTTCACTAAAAACTAATTTTCTTCCTAGAAGATAGTACTATGATGTCCGAAAACATGCACGGAAACAAGCAATAAAAAAAGCAAGGCGTAAATAATATAGATTGCAAGGTTTGGTCATCCGAAATCAAATTTGTACCCATTCATTTTACATGTATAAAAACACTCTTCCAATTAATCGTAAAATGTGCAATGGCTGCATTGATTTTTTCTTATATCACCAACACAATCTCAAACCGCTGTTATATCCCGTGATAGCTCAACAAATCATCTTCTTCCTTCAAAATCGCTGCGAGCCGGTTAACAGCCTAATCTTGGTCGCACCTCTGTATTCTGTACATCGTAAATAAACTTAGATAATTATTTGGCCACCGTAGCCGAATGGGTTGGTGCGTGATTACCATTCGGAATTCACAGAGAGAACGTTGGTTCGAATCTCGGTGAAACCAAAATTAGTAAAAACATTTTTCCAATAGCGGTCGCCCCTCGGCAGGCAATGCCAAACCTCCGAGTGTATTTCTGCCATGAAAAAGCTCCTCTTAAAAAAATATGAACCATTCGGAGTCGGCTTGAAACTGTAGGTCCCTGTAGGTCCTTTGTGGAACAACATCAAGACGCACACCATAAAGAGGAGGAGGAGCTCGGCCAACCACCTAACTGAAGTATACGCGCCAAATATTTATTTATTTTAATTATTTGTGAAATTTTGTTAAATTGTGGCAAAACACTCGCTAATTTCATAAATAGCTCCAATGCCAAAAGTATGACTGAAAGTGTTGTAAAAACTGTTGATAGGCAATTTAATAGTTTTTGGGTTCACAGCCGATTTTTTTATAACCGTTGTAATGGCAATATTGTGAGAAAGACTTCGTAAGAAAATGAACGAAATGCAAGTTGAGGAAATAAAATAATATCTTATGAGAGTAATTTTCGAAATCCGGAAACCGTAGTACCCATACACTGCATACGGACCGAAATGAAACGTGCATGAAGTGCATATGAGTATAGGGAATATATAGTACAGCATTGTGGAGGAAACGAGGTGTGTCCCGCTACTTCAATAGCCACACTTCAAAAAGGATTAAGGGGGGAAGTCCACGTAGAAGCCTCAAACTCGGTCATTTTTTAAACATATTTTTAAAGGTGATAAAATAATTATATTATTTTAAAGCCTTAACACAACTTTATATATCCTTTTGAGAGACAAAACAAAATTTGCTTCATTTTTTTCCAAAATGGCGGCTCATTTCTTGTCGGCTGCCTGCGCCGTGAGATCCCAAACTGATCTATTTATTACTCTTAATCTATCAATCTGAAACAAAAAAATGAAATTGGTTTTTTTTATAACATATTAACAGAACGGATTAAACTATAAAATTAAAAAACAAGTATAAAATTAATTATAAAATAAGGCTTTGAAAAAAAGACATTTATAACCACCAAAAAGTAATTTATCCACGCGAAATATCTGAAATTTTAGGTTTATCCTTTCGATATAATGTACAAAAAGGCCTCACCATACTTCAAACAAATCAGTCGATAACTTTTTGAATTACAACACGAGCAGTTTTCAAAAATACACTTTCGAGATAAATGAGTTTAAAGTTTGAGGTACAGGAGAGCGCAGACCGCTCTCTGCATAGTTAATGGCTATAGAAGCTATAATATTAGGAATTTCCGCATGAAAATTTCACAGTATATACTTAAGATACTATGCTTTCGAAATATCGAAAAAAATCGATTTTTTGAACATTTTACATGGACTTTCCCCCTTAAAGCGTCCACATTTTTTATTTATTAATGCAATACGAAATTTTAATGAACAATATACATAAAGGCATGTTAAAATTAAAACAAAAAAACGCCGAATCAACTAGATATTAAAAACGAAATAATAATAAAAAAAATATTTGTATATATTTAAACAAAACTTTAAAATGTATGTTTTTTAAACAAATAAAAATAATGTATCTTTTTTAAACAAAACTTTCATTTTACATTAAACTGTGTACATTTAACTTCGTATTTCCACAAAAAACCAAATAAGTAAAGCGTAAATATAAGGTATTTTTAATTACGTTGTTAAAGTAAGGAATTATCGTTGATCTGTTTTTTATAGTCTATAAGAGCTACTGTATTTCTAGATTTTTCTTCTTCTTAATTGGCGCGATAACCGCTTACGCGATTTTGGCCGAGTTTAACAAAACGCAGCAGTCGTTTCTTTCTCGTGCTAACCGGCGCCAGTTGGACACACTAAGTGAACCATATGCAGAAGAATCGACCTGACCAAGTGAATGGCGATCAGTAACTTTCCCCACTTGCGTGGATTTTTACAGATGGAACCTCTAGATTATTACTACTCAATAATAAAAAAATACAAATTAAATATTTTCTATAATTCTTATTAAAATCCATCTGACAGTTTTGAAGCTATTCAATTTTGAAAAAAATTACCCAAAGTTTTTAAAAATCTAAAATTATTTCCTCGATTTTATTAAACTTCTTTTTTAATATCTCATACATATTCAGCATCAGAGGAGCATTTTATAAAGAAAATGTCAACCAAATGACAATATTCTTATTTATGTTTAGCTCTTAAGCAAATAATAACTCTTAAGCATATTATTTTTATAGTGCTAGGAAATACATATGTGCATATAAAATATATAAAAAATATTAAGCACATAAACCCTTCTTCATATTTGTTTATCTATTTAAAGAGAGTGCAGAATCGAAAACGACCATTTCAAGCTATTCTGAGTTGGTAGTTGATTGTTATTTGTTTATTATCCGATTTAATATTAATGTGTTTTCAATCGCAGTATATCTCATGTGCAGAAAATAACAAATTTGTTTCCAGTAGTGAATACTCGAATATTCGAACATTCGAACCGTACCCTCTCAATACCCCTTTGCCTCAGTAAAAGGTACACCATGTATTGCAACCAAAATTGTAACCAACATTTTGACAAATGACTCGATCGAACACTGGAACATTTCATATGTCCAGTTGAGTGGCAGTCAACCACCCCCATTCGTCGATTTTGCCCTCTGGTGGACTCTGGGGGCTGATGCGTGGCAGTATACTCATTTATCTAGACACCTCACAATACTAGCCACAAGGTTCGAGTGGCCACCATTATGGTGCAATGCCGGCATAAAATGGTCAATGGCAAAATAACCAAAAAGCTCTGGTGGGGCATACCTTTAACGCCGATGAACATGCATCATGACAAATGATAGATTATATAAGTCTCTGTGGGCATTTGTAACGTAACTAAAATTATCGCCCACTACATTCGTACATACATGCTGGAATACATATATACATACATGTGTGTACACGTACATACATATGTATATATGTATATGCTTTCCGTCTAGAGAGGGTCAACATGTGCAGGTGGCAGCAGTAACAATCGTTTCAAAATATATCAGACAGCATCTGTAACCCTCCTATTGAGATTTGATCATAGATTTGTGTAGTATTTTGATTAGAATGAGAGCAATTCAAATTCAAAACCAAATTTAAGAAAAGTCAAATCCAGCCATCCCTCTCTTTGCTTGAATGCGTATGTAAAAACATACACACATACATTTATGGTATTTACTTTAGTTGAGGCTTTGTGTGAAAGTGACATTTAACTGCCAACTTGAATTTGGTAGTGAATCCGTTCAGAGGATACAGACAACATTTATGAATGTTCATCAAAAATGTCACTCTTAAATCAGATTGTAAATAGCAGATTTGTAAAGGAATAAAATTATATTACGTATGATGCCTATTTTCCGAACGTAAAATACACTGTGTGACAGTGAAACCATACTTTCTTCGGTATATCAACTACAACTTCATATTTGAAATTTGGAATAGACCCTCAAAGACCCTCTAGGCTTAAGATCGAAAAACCTATTTTTCATACACATAATTACCCGTAACTTTATGTTTGTTTATTTGTTTATCTGCCAATCAAAAGACTGCATTGAGATATTTTCAATGGCATATAATACCTATGATATGTTAATATATAATAGCTTAAGAAAATTAGAGCAAGATGCTGAAATACAAGACAGTTTTAATTTTTTTTAATTTTGGATAGCATTTTAACGACTATTTTCTTTATCATTGAATATATATTATTACATAGAAAAACTCGCGTCTTTGGTATAAATTACCCTGGCAGCAACAGCATCCAATGTGGTGATACAAGGAAAAAGTTTTAAATTTTATAATCAGCGATATTGACCCTGGAGCTACCATTTTCACGAAAAGCGTCCAGGTCAGCGCACTTGCAGCAGCGCTGCAGACCCCTTAATCGGCGTAAATGAAGCTTGAAATTGCTTACATGATATGATACTTCTCAAAAATAAATTACTGTCGTGGTTGTGTAAGCCACAAATCTACAGGACGCTAATAAGACCGGTAGCAACATATGGCTACGAAGCATGGGTGGGTACTGACATCTAACATACTCGTAGAACTACCTTCTCCGCTTGGAGCGTAAAATCATAAGAAAGATATTTGCACCAGTAAGGGAAGCTGATGGATCTTGCCAAATAGAATACAATGACGACAGCAGGATTACCAAAAATACCTTCAAAATATTACTATTGCTGTATTTAGAATTAAGTTATAGTTTAAAATAAGACTAACACTAAAGGATAGGAGGCACAAGGAAATTTAAAAATACCGATGACAGAAAATGGATAGTTATTTATCTAATACATCCTCAACTGCAGCTTTGAAGCATTGAATTGAGCTTAAACACCACATGGCAGAGAATTCCACAAATTGGCAGAGGGTTCCATATTCCGATATCACTTAGCAAAAGATATTTATTCTCTATATTCGCTACGCCAACCATGATTTCTGATTAAATTAAATATTACAGAATATTAAATTTTATAGAATATTACGATACTTAACTCTTCAAAGCTAAATCTCAGAATATTTTTAGTATGATATGATATAAGGTTACATTTTCTCTTACAATATATGGATGTATAAAACTAGCAGCATTATTTAAAGCGCCTTTTAATTTATGCTTCGATGCCCATAATATTATTTCGGAGTACGATATATGAGGAACGATAAGTGACGGCACTAGCCTCAGTTGTATATCTTTTGGCAGGCAATAACAAAAATGCCAAATATTTCCTAAAACAAAGTATATATTTTATATGTAATGGTTGAATAGTTACTATGAAAAAATGGAGACCCCTTTCTTTATCTAAACCTTTAATTTCCGAGGGTAATATTAACGCCGAACAACGTCAAGACGCACACCACAAATAGGAGCAGGAACTCGGCCAAACACCCAAAAAAGGTGTTGGTTGGTTGGTTGGTTTAAGGGTGACCCCGCATCGGAGTGCCACATGGACCGCAAGTTGGGTCCGTTGTGTTGCCCTAGAGCTCATTATATTATATGATTTCTCCACCTAACCGAGATTTTTACTATAGATTTTGGTCCAAGATATTAATTCGTTTCGAGAATTTAATGAGAGATTCGATTTTGAGGTCCGAGAGTACTGAAAGATTGTCAATTGTTGGAGAGCCTTGAAGAGCGAGTCGACTTCTGGCTAGGCCGGGACAACTTCACAGCAAATGCCTGCTCGATACTTCCTCATCTTCGTCCTCGCAGTATCTGCACAGGTCGTTTTGAGGAACCCCGAGCCGACGTGCGTGAGTGCCCAAAAGGCAGTGGCCGGTGATAAGAGCTATTACATGCCTTAGTTCGTGTTTCGAAAGACTTATAAGGGTTTTTGTTTATTTCAGATTGTAGGATGCCAGATTTGTCTGGTCGTAACGCAAGTAGTTTCCACTCGCCACCTCCGATCAGCAATGCTGTGAAATTCTCGATCAATGATCATTTTACATGTTGAGAGCGGAATGCGGATTGTGGGTAAGTTACTAACATTTGATTGCGCAGCTCCAGCTCTCGCGAGCTCATCAGCTTTGCAGTTACCTTCGAATCCACTGTGACCCGGTATCCAGATAACTTGGACAGAATTCTGAACACTTATCTCGTTAAGAGATAAGAGACAGGATCGAACCACATCTGAGTGGGTATAAGAGGAGCTGAGTGCTCGAACGGCCGCTTGACTGTCAGTGAAAAAACGGATATCCTCTAGTGATATTCTCTTTTCTAAGATACTTTTCGCAGCATACCAGATAGCGCATACTTCCGCTTGGAATACGCTACAGTAGTCGGGTAATCTAAATGATAGATTGATGTGAGGGGAATTGGAAAAGATTCCAAATCCCACTTTACCGTCTTGTTTTGAACCATCTGTATATATAATCAGAAGGCCATCGATTTCGGTAAGATTTGTCTTCCATTCTTCCCTGGGTGGGAGTGAACAGGAGAATAGCAAGGGTGTTGATGAAGGACTTACATGATAGTCTATGTCGGAAGAGATAACAGTATTTCTGTTCAGTATGGCCGAATGGGCAAGATACTTTTTCCATTTCGATATGGCATTCATGCGTGTCGCTGCTTTCGCTGCAATCGCTTTGCCAGCCAGATCGATAGGGAGCAAGTGAAGCAACGTATTTAGAGCCTTAGTAGGTGTTGTACTTAAGCATCCTGTTATCAGGAGGCAGGCTGTTCTTTGGACTCGACCAATTGTGGCTGCTCTACACCGTTTTTCGAGTGCTGTCCACCATACAGCCACACCGTAGAAGAGTATCGGTTTGATAATCGAGGTATATATCCAATAAATGATCCGAGGTGAAAACCCCTGTCTTTGCTGGATTCGCATTTAGTCCGCATTCGGTGCACCATTTTGACAGAATATTGATTGAGCGTTGCATGAGCTCAGTGAGGGTATTCAGGTGTTTGCCTGACACGCAGAAAGCAATATCATCTGCATAGGCTACAACCTTGCAGCCTGCTTTTTCGAGATTTCGAAGCAAACTGCTTACAGCGAGATTCCAGAGAAGGGGTGAAAGTACTCCACCTTGAGGAGTGCCTTTGACGGCGTACATTCTCATGCGGCTTAACCCAAGCTCTGAAGTGATTATTCTATTTTGGAACATTTGTTCGATCATCTTCCGGATAGAGTAATTAATACCCAATTTTGCAATTTCCGACAAAATAGCCACCTTCTATGTCCATAAATGCGACAAGAGAGTACTCCTTATTGTGAAGGGAAGTTTCCACTGTTTGCATCAGTGAGTGAAGTGCCGATTTCCCTTTAGTGTAGGCGTGTTGTGCCTCAGAGATCAAGTTGGGTTTTGATTTGTTCATCTAAGACTTTTTTAAAAGCCTTTAAGAAAAAAGAGGTTAGGTTAATGGGCCTGAAATCGTTTGGTTTGCAGTGTGAAGTTTTCCCCGTTTTCGGAACGAATACTACCTTCGATTTCTTCCAAATTATCGGAAGGTAATAGAGACTTAAACACTTGTTAAAGATCCTTGTTAACCAAGGCAGTAGAATTTCCAGTCCTTCTTGAAGTTCTGCTGGAATGATATTGTCAGGACCTGGTGATTTAAATTTTTTAAAACTTAGTATTGCTCTAGAGATGCTATTAGAGCTGATTAGATCCGATCTATTCCCATAATTACTCTGAAGAGTGCTGGGAAGTGCAGGTAAGTTGGCAAATCAGCCTGGAAAGTGAGATTCTAGAAGTATTCTAAGAGTGTGGTCAGGGTGTACGCGCCAATTATATATATATATATATATATATGTAATATTAACGCCCATGTAGCCAAAAACTCGAACATAGATCAAAATCAAATTGCCTACTTTAAACTGACATGAATCCGTCTCTTTACGATATGAATCCTGCAGCCAGTAAAGTGCACTCCTCCTTTTAAAAAGAAGACTTACCAAAAAAATCCATCTTAGCCACAATTTCTAATTCCTGCCCATATTTTAATAAATGCATACTTTCAAAGCATGGCTGCTATTCGTACTAAGTCGGATACTGGAAGATTAAGAATAGCCTTAATGAACCGTAGTTTTTAGAAATTATTCACCTATATAGTATTTATATATAATATTATAGCATTCATTGCACAAATATTTTACCACTCAATTGAATTGTTCTCCTATGCCGTTTTTTGAAAAAAAAAAAACAGCTTTTCAGTCAGTGTCCAGTGATTGCTTTCTTCATTTACTGCAATTATGTCTATATTCTTAATGTCTCTATGCGCCAAGTTGGTTTGTCTGTATTAAAAATATATAGAATCCAGAGAATCCATCTAAGGAGTACTGACGAGACACTGCCTCACCCCACATCACGCAGCCAAAATGAGAATAGGCCTTAAAAAAGTGCATGTGTTCAATGAAGCGAATTTTAGGGTACTTTGGAATACCTACCTCACTGTCCTGCTCTTTGTAGGATTCGAAAAAAGTGCCCAGGATCAGTATGTTTTGCATCCTTCGAGGATATTGTTGACAAAAGGCTGAACGGCTTGTTAAAACTCGCGAGCACTACCTAACTTAACCTAAGGGCACAAGTGTTAAAGCTATTGTGTTTATTAGTTGCTTACAATTAACATTGCTAAGGATAAGATCAACGTTAAAATCCTCAGAGATGAGAACATTAACGAAGCTCGAGCATAGTTCAGACATATTTTATAGGGTCCTAATTCAGCGCGCGCACCTTTTTGCAATAAATTGGATATTCATCAAAATTAGGATTGATTTGTTTTTTGAGACGGCGATAAGTTTTTGCGCCGCCGATCGTTTGAAATGCTGTTTGCTAACGTTACAACAGCAGATATTCACGTTCGCAGTTCATTGGCAAAAAAACAATTGGGATACATGTGTAGAATAACATCAAAGTATACACCATAAATGGGAGGGGAAATTTGGCACTTATCAATAATGTGCTATGTATAGTTTTTACTAACTAACATCTATAATTTCCAATTGAGATTCTTAACACCAGGCTTGGTCAACGATGAAGTTATTGACATTTATGCGAAATATTGTAGTATGCACTTCTATAAACAGAACAACATAAAATGTTAACTGTGAGACGCAACAAAGAATGTAATCTATAGAAATAAATGAAATTATAGTTACGGTTTCTGCCTAGGGTTGGGTTGTCAGATTATGGAATGAAGAGGTTGGTTAGTTGATTTGTTGAAGTGGTAATTCAGCAAGAATCCAATTAGTTCTTTCGCACCATATTGTTGCCACGTACTCGCTACCAACAAGTTACCCGATTATTTCTTCACGACTATATCCAGTATGTGCGATTGAGAAGGCTTTTCAGGTTGTTCACGTCTAAACCGGCCAACTTTTCGAGGTTTTCAAAAAGCTCTTTGCCCTCCATTGGACAGAGCATTCATAGATGAAGTGGAATATAGTTGCCTGCTCTCCTATGGGCCACAAGCCAGTTATCACTGTCGTGAGTCTACAGGCATTCCTCTCTTTTCATATTTGGTAACGTTGACTTTTGCTTGTGGTTATAGGGTCATAACGTGACTTTGCAGGCTAATGGTTCCCTCCATCTACAATCCATGATTAGTAGATATTTTAAATAAAATAAAATAAAATAAAATAAAATAAAATAAAATAAAATAAAATAAAATAAAATAAAATAAAATAAAATAAAATAAAATAAAATAAAATAAAATAAAATAAAATAAAATAAAATAAAATAAAATAAAATAAAATAAAATAAAATAAAATAAAATAAAATAAAATAAAATAAAATAAAATAAAATAAAATAAAATAAAATAAAATAAAATAAAATAAAATAAAATAAAATAAAATAAAATAAAATAAAATAAAATAAAATAAAATAAAATAAAATAAAATAAAATAAAATAAAATAAAATAAAATAAAATAAAATAAAATAAAATAAAATAAAATAAAATAAAATAAAATAAAATAAATTAAATAAAATAAAATACAGATACACCCCAGAACCTGTTCAAGAAGGCTCCAACTACCTTCTATATTACGACCGAACAATTTTAACAAATGCCACAAGAGACCACAATAGGCCAGATGATTTCCTTATTGATAAATCCCAAGCGACTGGTTATATAGTTGATATTGCTGTTCCTCTAAACAGAAACACGCAAAAAACATATGGAGAAAAAATATCCAAATATTCTGACTTAGGCATTGATGTCAAACGCCAGTAGAAGCTAAGGAAAGTGCACATACTACCAATTATCATCTCAGCCCACGGACGGCATAAAAACTTAGCAGACAACGTGAAAACTCTTCAACTCCCAGAATATTTAATTTTCGACATGCAGAAAGCAGCTTTACTCAATTCTTGTCATATAGTCCGAAACTTTTTACAGTAAACGTTTTTCTTGTTTGTAAAATTTTTAACTATTTTATATAATATTTATAGACATTAATTTAATTGTAATCTTTGTACCTGTTATAAATTATTGCCTTGCAACGAAGCTGTCGCCAATTAATGTAAATCCCTCCTTTATTGGAATGCAATAAAAAAAAAAAATAAAATTAAAACAATACACGGTGCCCATCCCCATGATATCGAAATGGAATGGATAGACGCACAATCATCCAATTTATGGTTGAAAAGAGGAAAGCTATTTTCTGAAACAGAAGGTTTCGCAATCGCTATCCAAGTCCGAGTTATCCCAACAAGGAATTTCCGAAGGTCGATAAATGGCGAGGCAATAGAAGATAGGTGTCGAAGTTGCGGCATTTATGGTGAAACAATTGACCATGTAATTGCTGGATGTAGCGTACTTGCCCCCCATGAATATGTCATGAGACATAACAATATAGCAAAGATCCTCCACCAACAACTTGCGATAAAACACGGTATCTTAAAAGAAGAAGTCTTTTATTTTAAATATGAACCAAAGGCAATATTGGAAAATGCAAATTTTAAACTATACTGGGACAGATTTATTTCCACAGATCAAACCTCAGCTGCCAACAAACCTGACATCATCTTGTTCGAGAAGATAAATAAAACAGTCGAAGTAATCGATATAGCGCTCCCTCTTAATCGCAAAATCCAAAGCACATACTCCATTAAAATATCGAAGTATGCAGCTTTGGCCATAGAACTTAAACGGATGTACAAAGCGAGGGAAGTGAATATAATACCAATAATTATATCTTCCACTGGATTAGTGCCGAAGCAGCTAATCAAAAATTTGATTTAGGATCACGGTGATAGACTTAAGTCTCATCCACAGTATTAAATCGATGCAAAAAATCTTTTTACCTCTTCGAACTCACTCTAAATGTTCCTGAGAAAGACGCACTCGAATATGTTTTTGTTCCATTGTTAGTGAATGCGGCACTCAGATTTCTGAAACTCAATACTTCAGTAAAAATATTGCATACACTGCCCAATGAGATCCCTTGCGCTTCTACTTAATCTATTTCAGTTCCTAGACGATTTTGGAAAACGATATCCTGTAATTTTGTTGGTGTTTTTGATCGTCCTTGACGTGGATCGTCTTCAAGGCTTGTACGGCCTCGTTTATATTCAGCAACCCATCCTCCTACTACACTTTCAATATTCGTTCATAAATTTTCGTTGCTTTTAAACCTTCCAAAAATAAAAATTCAATCACCTCACGATACTTGATTTTTTCCACGTCGATACTAAATGGCTTGTAAACAAAGAATGAACTGTACCAACATAACGAAAGAAAATTTAGTGTAGTAGCGACTCGCTCTCTTATCTTATTCAAAACTTTTTTAACAACGTAATAGCACAAAGGGATCAAGATAGATATACATATGTATATAATTTTTCCACAAAATGGAGGGACTTACTGTTTTATACTTTACTTTCGAATGGTAGATGGTTTTCTATGAACAGCTTTATCATGTCAGAAATACTCTCGGAGGTTTGACTGCCGTGGGGTGACCGATATTAGAAAATACTTTCTTTATTTGATGTTTCACATTCGGGGCTTCGAGCCCATGCAGTACTGAATGGTGGTCACACACCAACCCATTCGGCAACAGCAGCTGAACAACTACTCAAGCAAAAGCATGGCGCATGTTCATAACAGCTCGGCTCATGTCCATGTCAGTTTCCAAAAAATAAAAAAACGTGATCTCTGTTGTGAATAAAACCAAATTACTTAAATTTGGTGCAAATGATGAACTCGAATCAATAAATATGATGCAAGCAAAGCTTTGGAAAATACACTTTACCATGACCGCTTTAGACTAAAGTTAATAAAACTCGTCCAAACTAAGTATATGTATTGCTCCCCACCCTTTCTTCGATTCATCATACATAAATATTATATTATTGACAACGGATAAAAACCACACCCTTTTTTTCAATAATAAAATTAAGTCTAAATTTTCGTCCGTCCCTGTGAAGTTACAAGCTAAATATAACTCTCAACCCAAATGAAATTTATGATATAATAATGCGCAGGTTTATAAAGTTCGGTGCGGACCGTATTCAGCCTGCTCTGCTTCTATCATTTGAAGAAGCGAAGTATATGAGATTACTAGGACACGATACTTGGCTTGTTTGATTCCCTGCTCCATGCGGAGTGATGAAAGTGGGTACATTACAGTCAAATCATTAAGGCCATTCTTACTTTAGAAACTATGTACAAAGCGAAAGGACAACAACAAATACTATGGCCACTGTTGTGAACGAAGTGGGCATAATTATTTGCTTGCGTATTCAATTTTTCTTTACTTCTTTCGATTCTGATTACTGTAATTAGCAGCAATGAAAAATAGCACTTTATGCGTGGTTGCATTCACTACAAAAATTACAAATTTGGCCAATGGGGCAATTGTCAGCTTTACAGTTTCGTATGTGATATATGTAATGCCCGAGAAACTTGCAACTAATTACATAAAAGTTTTGCTACTAATTGCACTATTTCCCCTTATCGTTAGTAATACGTCATTTTATGCAATATATTGTGTATTGAGTGTATTTTACTTGGAAACCAAAGTGAGATGTTACCTAAATATATGCATACATATATACATATATATGTGTCCTTATATGTGTACATACGAGTATATATATTTATCTATATATATATATAGATGCAAGCTTATGGGAATTGCGGACATTTAAATCCGAGCAGGTATTCGGCATATACAGCGCACTGAGTCCAGCAGGTTTAAGGGAAAAATGATGTAAAATATTTCAAAGGCATGCAGTGGCGATCACTAAGTACATGATGACTTATTTTTTAATACTTAAATTTTTTTATAGTTACAACTTTTTAAATATTGTTCATTCTTTAACCACACCCGTATTAATTAAATCAAGCTTTCGAGCTTATACAAAATTCAGAAAAATTCAATAAATTTTAATTTCAATTTTTAACTTTATAATCTGAACTATAAAATTTTTTCCATGTTTAATAACGTATTTTTTATGACGTACTTTGCAGTTCCTTTCACCTAACAATTGCAAATACAGGGTGGCTGATGAATTTTGCTACATTAAGAAACTCAAATAACTTTTTTTTTAGTGTATGGAATTCATTTATTTTTTTTTTCAAGTTGAAGGTCATTAAATTTTATTAAATGTAGCTTAACTAATAGGTCTATGAATAAGTTCGTGCGGGTTTTTTTCGAAATTTGAATTTCGGATCATTCCCATGGCTTTTAAACGTTTGGAAATGGTTGATTGATCAACTCCCAAAGTTTTTGCAACCTCTTCTTGCATTTGAGCCGGATCTTGATCGAGCAATTCCTCCAATTCGGTATCCATGAACTTTGGCGGCGCGGCCAAAATCACCACTTTTAAAGCGTGCAAACCACTTCTGGCACGTTCGCTCAGCTAGAGCATGCCCACCATAAACTTCCACCAAGATACGATGACTTTCGGCTGCTTTTTTCTTCATATTAAAGAATTCCCCGCAAAAACACATTATTTGGCACGAAATTCGACATTTTCAAGTGTGGTAAAAATATTGTTGTTTACGCTTCAAATAAAAAACTTATACTGACGTTTGTGCCTTACGACAGTAGCTCTCCAATGAATGTTTGGAAATGTGGATCGATGGAATAATAATCAAGTTACGCCATCTGTTGTAAAACCGCACGAACTTATCCATAGATAAAAATAATTGAATTTAAATGCTCCCCATGCTCGTTGATACAAGTGCGGCATCTTAGTAAAAAGTTGTTCATTACTGCTTTGAGAGTTGCGACAGGAATAGCCGCAATTGTTGCCCGAATGGATTGTTTTAGTTCATCCAAATTTGTTGGCTTTGTTTTATAAACTTCTTGTTTACATAAACCCCACAAGAAAAAGTCAGGTGCAGTAAGGTCAGGCGACCTGGGGGGCCAACGAAATTCGGAGTTTCTTGAAATCAGTTTATTGGGAAATTTTCGTCGCAACTCTGTCATAACAGTCTGGGCTATGTGAGACGTTGCCCCATCTTGTTGAAACCACACAGAGTTGAAAGGAATTCTCTTTCGGCGTAGTTCTGGATAGAAAAATTCTTTCAGCATTTTCAAATAACGGTCTCCAGTAACCGTAACGGTGTGACCATTTTCTTCAAAAAAATAAGGCCCGACAATACAGCGTGAAGAAACCGCACACCACACTGTCACGCGAAGAGGATGCAATTCCGTCTCGTGGAGTATCCTGTGGGTTAGAAGTACTCCATATTCGACAATTTTGTTTGTTCACATTGCCGTTTAAATCGAAATGGGCCTCATCAGACATGAAAAGGCAGTTTAACATGTTTTGGGCTTCTTCCACCATTTGCAGGATCTTTTGGCAAAATTCCCAGCGAATCGGCAAGTCTGCTGCATTCAGTTTGTTAACCATTTGAATTTTGTAGGGAAATAAGTCTAAATCTTTGTGCATTATTGTTTGCAAAGACTGTCGGCTGACACCAAGTTGAGCAGATAAGCTTCTTGTTGAAACCCTTGGCTTGCTTTGTATAGCTGCAGCTACAGCAGCGATCGTTTCCTCCGTCCGAACTGGTGGGTTTCGATGATAAGGCCTTCTTGCGACTGTTCCTTGCTCAGCAAAATTATTCACCAGTCTCATTATGGTCCATCTGCTCGGGGGATCGCCGCCAAACATCCGCCTGTACTCTCTCTGTACCAAAACTACGGACTCCAGTGCGTGATAGCGGCGGACTATCCAAATTCTTGTTTGCGTGTCCCAGTTATCCATTTTAATAAATTTTAAAGATCAATCTGCAAATTAAAACAAAAATGGAACAGATAACTTAAAAAGAAAAAAAGTTATTCAATTTTTTTTTGGTAGCGGCTTTCATCAGCCACCCTGTATAAACACTGGAGATTTTTTGTTTATTTTTTTCTGCAAATGGCCTTTTCTTCCACAAAAATGAAAAGTCCGCTTCATGAAAAATTCAAATGACTTTTCAGCAGCCTAAAACTGACACTTATTTCATTGAAACTTCATGGCTCGTGTTACTGCATAACATCCCGGAATGGAGATGCCAAACCATGCTGCGGTGGCAAAGCCGATGGGACACTGAACGAAGTGGCAGATGGACGGCGAAACTCGTTGCATCAATAGGCAAATGGGTCAGAAGGAACTTCGGGAAAGAGAATTACTTTTAACTCAGTTCCTCTCAGGCGACGGATACTTTCGGAGATCCCAACACCGCATGGGCACGGTAAGCGATCCCAAGTGAATATTCTGCGAAGCGCCGAGCGGTGGCGCTGAACACAGGTTTTTAGTTGTGAAAGTATTTGAAAATGGAGATTCATAGAGGTAAAAGTTAAAACAATTCCCCAGCTAATATAATTTCAAAATTTCCACCATTTCCATTAATTATTGGATCGTTTAAATAGAGTGTGGTTCTTACAGGGGTTTATTTTTAAAAATTGAAAAAGAATTTCTTTTGGTATAACCATTACCTTTTCGAAAGAGCAAATTATTCCCTTACTTATATAACACGAATTCACTCAAGTCGCTGCCTCATATAACCTTGTAAGAGCGCATCCTGGGGTGACTCTCTGTAATAGTCTGATAGTCGACACTCGTTTGCTCGATACTTCAATTCGATATCGAATGCGCGACAATCCCATTTTTGGTTCCCGAATTTCGATATTTGTACTATTGTTTTCATATATAAGGAAGTGTTTAAAAAGTGGTTTATAGTTGTCGAAAAGAGCAAGTAAGAAATAAAAATTAAAAGTAAATATGTACAATTGGCGTTATTTTTTAATTTTAGAAGATTTTAATGAAGAAAACTCTTCAATAAATAGAAGGCGAATACGCGATGCGTCGGATCCAATGGAATTGCCCGATTTGTAGTAAGATTAATACAAGTTTCATTAAGTAAATATCAAAGTATTTCTATTTCACCGACCGCCCAAGGAGGTTTTTATGTACGTTCTTGGTGAAATAAACCTAAGAGTAGGACTTGGGAGTACATATATATCTCCAATTTTGAGCAGGTGGCGGTTATCAGTGGCTAACTGGCGGCGCACACACAGCAGCAATGGGGCACAGTACTCTGTCGAAGATATTTCGCAGCACATTATCGTCGATGAAGGAAACTCCATGCAGCCAATGGATATCTTTTGAAAAAAACTTCCAGCCGTGCAAAGAGTGGTTCCAAGAAAAATATAACTTTCCTGGAAGTAAGTAGTGCAATATTAACGAAATTTAAATTTTTTACTATTTTCATTCATTGCAGTTGTTTGTGCCGTAGATGGTACTAATTTAATGCTGTTGAGACCTATTGAGAACGAACATATAGTATATATATACTTCAACATGAAAGGAAAGCATAGTATAAACGCGATGATTGTAAATATATACTTACACTAGCACATAAACCTTTTTTCTTGGAGTTATTGTATTCAACATTTTTTATTGCAGATATCTGACCATAAATTAAGAATCAAAGCTATATGCCCACAGTACGGAGGGGCTGCGCACGATTCCATTGTTTGGAAAGCCTCAAATGAGAGGAAGGTAATGAAGCGGCGCTATAATAATGGAGATACAAGTTCGTGGCTATTAGGTGAGTAATTAAATTCGAAAAAATTAAGTGACGGGAATAAATATTTATATTTTTAGGGGATTCTAGATACCCTCTTGAGTCATGGCTTATGACCCCGTATCGATTACGCGAAAATGAGGCCGACGTAGGCAAATGTATTTTCAACGATATTCATAGTAAGGCTAGAAGCATTGGCGTATACAAAGGTTCCTGTATTTATTGAATCAAATGTAAATATACTTACATTAATTGCATTGTTCATTTAGGCCGTTGGAGAATATTATCGGACGATAGAAAGCCAAGGTACAACTCAACTTTGGTTGCAACAATTGTTCTTGCTTCTCAATCTCTTTTTCAATTATTTTGACTTTGGGGTCTGAATATATATATATATATATAATTGGCGCGTACACCCTTTTTGGGTGTTTGGCTGAGCTCCTCCTCCTATTTGTGGTGTGCGTCTTGATGTTGTTCCACAAATTGAGGGACCTACAGTTTCACGCCGACTCCGAACGGCAGATATTTTTATGAGGAGCTTTTTCATGGCAGAAATACACTCGGAGGTTTGCCATTGTCTGCCGAGGGGCGACCGCTATTAGAAAAATGTTTTTATTAATTTTGGTTTCACCGAGATTCGAACCAACGTTCTCTCTGTGCATTCCGAATGGTAATCACTTATCAACCCATTCGGCTACGGCGGCCGGGGGTCTGAATACCTTTTTCTTTTAGCAGCTTGTTGTACCTCGTCGATTTCCACTTCCTCACGTATGTATATTAATTTTTGGCGACTCAGTCTTGCTTGAGATTTTGCCTTCGTCGTCACTCGAAGAATTATCGGCGCTCGAGATTTGGCTCAAGTATTCGCTAACGAAAGTATCGTCTGCGTGAGGAGCCGCAGTAGAACAGCTAGGTCCGTCTGTATGGCAACCATATGAAGTTGTGCCTGGTACTCCCGATATATGCTCGCTTATTTTGGCTGCGGCAACTATCCGTTCCTCCATATGATTCAATGAAGCCGCATCATACGGACCACCACCCGTTTTCGTCATGCTTTTCATGCACTGGGTAAGCCTGCGTTTTGCATTGTACTTGTAATCAGTCCATACCTAAGGGTATTACAAGAATTTATTACCGCAAATGAAAAATGTTTAAACGTAATGGTAAGTATTAATACAAACTTTCTGCCATCCTTTTGTTGGCTTCATGGGAGGCCCGTTACTATTTAACAATCCCGTTAGTTTATCCCATAATTTCTTCAAACGGCCATTAGCTGCACTCTGTAAGCTATTTTTAGCTAATGAATCGTGCTTTTCCATATATTCTACCATTATCTTTAGTTGAGCAGCGTTTGTTTGTTAAGACCTATGCAAATAACTATATAAAACTTAAAATTTCAAAAAAATTAAGATTTTTAACTTAAGTTTTGAAGAAATAAACAGCTGAGAAAATGAAAAACGAGAGCAAAAGAGGTGTCGAGCTGTATTTATCGAACGTTCGATATAACGCTATGACATTTTTTGTTAGAGAAAGCAAAAACGATACTTCGATTATCGTTTTTGCTCGATAACGAATTACAGAAAGCCACCCCTGTTAACCCAGTTTTCCAAGAGCTTGGCGACGACGAGATCGATATTCCCTTTAAGGACCTGAATCACTAATGGATTCTTCGCATAAGATCGGTCCTTTACGGCAAGAAGGTTAACAGAGTCACATCGCAGCTGAGAGGTGGCCAATTGACATCATCGAGATGGGTATTAATATGATCACCGAACTTAGTGCGCAAACAGTCGACTGGGGCATGTACTCGGTGGCATAACACGTCTTTCACTGAAACCAAAAATCATTCAAGAGTATATTTTCAATTTCCGTTCCGAAAATGGTTTAGCATGCCTCTGTAACGCCCTTCGTTGACCGATAAGGCGCTCTAAGATCTGTCGTTGTGAAGATAATATATGATTTAAAAAACCACTATATGGACCACACTGTATGGGTATGTGCATTAGGAATGAGTAAAATAAGTAGTGAGATTGAAAGGAATAAATTAGTATTTGTTGTCACACATATAATACTCGTAATTAGTTAATTTTTTAATTAAAATTTTGTAACATAACTCACCTGCTACAAAACCTGCTTTCGATTCGCTAACCACTTAGCGGCTTGCAAATAAAGCAAAGCAATAATTATGTTATAATATAAGTTATAAACTGTCTTTCCAACACATGTCCCTTCTCATTCTCTTTTGTTGTGTGCACAGATACGGATTCCGTAGGCTCCAAGGAAAGCAAAGTTTGTGAATTACCTATTTCCACAGAAAAATGGTCAAAAAGGGATCCTCTATAGGGAACGAAAGCCTTTTCATTTGAAACTTAAAAACCCCGTTTCTTTATAACATCCAAAATAATATATTTATAATTCTTTGTTTGGTACAAATTAAAAAAAATCAATTATTTCCGGTTGCCACAACGTCATATTATAAAAACATTAATAAAAAAGAATATATTATAATTTAGTCACTTGTTTTCATTTGAAAAAGAAACCAGACGTAATTGTCACTTCGCGCTCACAAAAACTGTAAACAAACTAATCAAGCTTCTGCTCTACATTTGTAACAGTCCGTTCTACTGCTATGACATTTTAAGGGACGATGCGTATGATAATTAATTACCGATTTTGATAAAAAAAAACGAAATTTGAAAATTATGGTGCTTACGTCTCGTTTGCGCAAAGGGTTCGATATATGTTTTTACAATTATATTTACTTTTTTAATACATTAATGTTCACCATAACAAATTTTATTACCTCGTCATATAACTGTCTACAGCATATCAATGGTGGACAGGCACAATTATAATAACAACTGCCATAATAGAAATCATAACAGAGGTCCCATTAAGAACAACAAGTACTGTTGGCAACGTCAACGACTATCAAAATGCTCATAGTTGTTTTATTTTCATTCCTACACTCATTACAACTCCACAATTTGATTCCGCAGAATCCATCGCAGTCAGCCGTAATTTGAAAACCGCCAAGCATAAAATTCATTTTGAACATTTCTAAAATGTAACGCAAGACATGAACAAATTAATAATGAGACACATTTAGCATACACATCAAAGAGGTTGCCATGAGATGGCAGTACAGCAGCACAACAACAGCCCACCAATTGGCAACGGCTATGATGCAATTGACGCAATGCTTCTTGTCTTCCGTGCGACTCCATTCTCGTAATATAAGGATACGTACGCACAAATGTGTTCGCTTATACACATGCATGGAAGTGGTTAAATTGTGTACATGTATTTATGTACATATGTATTTTTACATACCTATGCAAAGCGCTTTCCAAGGTAAAGACGGCTTTAAAAACAGCAGTCAAAAATTGTTGTACTAAAAATGTTATGAATATTAAAACAAAACTTAACTGCCCCTGGTTAAGCTTCTTCAATTCCGATCCCTCTTACTTTTGCACAAAATCTACTACTGGAAAGTATCTGGGTAAAACTTCTTGCTGCTGTATACAAAACACTAACGTCAGATATACAGTTCTTGGTGCATTAACTCGACTTTGGAATTCTATTCTCCAAAATCTAGTATTTATAAGTAGATGAACACATTTAGACGTTCATTAGTAATGTTAACTTGATTTGTTTTGATATGTAACTTAAAACATCTGTCTAAATTTATTCATGAAAATTGTAACCTATTGTGACTGTCAATAATAACTATAAGGTTTACCATTGCTGTGCTAAGGATCGAATAATTAAGTAAATAAAATAAATAATAATTATTCAAGTTTAATAAATTTCAAGTTTAGTTCAAAATGTTAGTTCTCAAAGGTCATATTATCTACTCCCTCTCAAACAAGAACGGAACGGAATGGAGGGAATTGCTCTCATAGCGTTGTCATTGATAAGAAAAAACTATCAAATTACTATAAAAAATTATTTTTATGTATGAATTTTATGGTTCACTTACAACAAAAAAAAAAGTATATCATTTATGACCAGCTACATATATTTTTCAACTATTTTAATTTGCCAAATATAACATAGTATGATTAATTTACATATTCAATATACGTATTCATAAGTGTAAGTATGTAGGTACAATATTATTATCAGGTTGATAATTAATCGTTTCAAGCATTAAAAATTTTAACATTTTTTCAAATCTTCCCAAATCGTAGTTGATTGCAAATATCTATCTATCTTTTTCCAAAGGTTGAGAATATTTTTCAAGTGTTTATTAGGATTAGCTTTATATTCAGAAGCACACTTTCACTTCATTCAATAATAATTTCAATTCCCTCCACAAATATGCCAAAAATTGGTCAGAATATCAGGGAAGGATTTGGTAGTCTCAAAAACGTTGTTACTGTTGGCAGGTTTTGCGTGTGCCTCGTTTCTAACTATGTCACACAAGAAATAATCAATAATAAGTAATCAAGGGGATTGCAGTCCGGGCGCGAAGATGGTAGGGAGGATTGCTGTAGAGCCAAGCATAAGACTGTTTTACCTTGCGAACAGATATAGAATCCTGTGAAAATATGTAAATGTTTACGTAATGTCAAGTTAATGAACAATTCAATTATTTGCTTACAGTTTTTTGTTTTTAGTGCCACACATCTTCCTTCCTGCTTTCGACTCATCGTTACACTGGCATCTACAGTCGCAGGTTTAGCAGAAGACAACAAACTAAACAGATGTCACCATGTACATAGACCAAGAATAATGACGTAGAAGATTGCGCAATCCCAAGGATAGTAACGTCAATATAGAAAATAATCAAACGAAAAGAAAGGGACGAAGAAGCAAATTTCAATATTGATAAAGGAAATAGTGCACGTGCTTGCATTTGCTCACAAAGAACTGTTTATTTTCCGTATTGACGTCACTCAATTGTCTAATTCGCCAATACAAACTAGCCTCTTACGGCGCCACCTTTGTATTCTCTACATTGTGCATATAGATGGCCTCACTAAAGTTTTTTTCAAACAGCATTGCTTACTTTGGATCACACCATGAATACGCAAATATTCAGTATTACATACATTGTACGCAACGGGAATGCGTTCATTCGCCCTTAACGGTGTATGTTGGAGTTAAAGTATTGAAATAAAAAAGTTCTTGCGTAAGACACCTCCAGCTTTACTTTAGAACTTTATCAAATTTTGCCCGTACTGACAAACATCTGATTTTGCAGTATAATATTTTTTTCGCTTACGAGAATTTCTTCATTTTGTAAAAATAGCTCTTTTCATACATATTTTTATCTTTTAGAGTTGTTATTCCGTTGAAATAAACTGCAATCCATCTCATTATACACATAACATACATACATATACCCTATGATCAGAAGGTACCAGGAATGTTTAAATAAAACAAAACAGAGTTAAATTGCAGGCAAATTTATTTCATCTCGTTGAAAATATGGCCCGTCTAAAGCAACACACATGTGCCAAATTTTAGCCCAGCCCTCCATGCACCTCTGGTAGGCCGAGGAAGGGATGGCATTCAGCTCCTTCGTCGCACTCTCTTTGATCTCCTCTATCGACTGAAATCTCCTTCCACGAAGTGGTAACTTCAACTTGGAAAACAAAAAGAAGTCGCACGGGGCCATATCAGGTGAATACGGTGTTTGCACGATGGTATTTACTTGGTCTTTGGTCAAATAATCCAGCACAATTTGGGCTCGGTGCGATGGCGCGTTATCATCGTGTAAAATCCAAGAATCGTTTGCTTACATTTCCGGCCATTTGCGACGTACAGCATCTCTCAAACGTTTCAAAAAGGATAAATAATATTCTTTATTGACTGTCTGTACTACCAACATAAGAAAAAAATATGGACCGGTTTCCACGTCCGCGGTTCATTTAAATGAAACATTCCCGGTACTTTTTGATCATAGGGTATATCCGTATAAGTAAAAAAAGAAAAAATAATTAAATTGTATGTGCGAGAAGGATAAGTGCAGTACAAGATAATATTTCAAGTTTTCTGAAGCCGTTACTAAACTCTGCCAAAGGCGTTCCTTGGTGGTATAACTAGATCAACTGAGAACCACCGTGGACGTTTGAAATAAGATCAAAAAGAGTTGGGGGCAGGTCCGAATACAAATGCCCTCTAACTCGTTACAAAGAGGAGACTAGGGCGACGAAACGTAATAGTATCTGGAGTTTTTGTGAAAACATTGAGCACACCAACTAGGCGTTCTACACTCTATTAAATATTCGCTAAGGGCAGTAGTACATATATCCTCGACCAACCTCAAAAAAGTGGACGGCCCCTTCCCCGAAAGATAAAGTAAGGAAGTTAGACCGCTTCTTAAGACACACTATCCATACTCCTCTACGACGGTAGAGACACGAACAGAACGAACTGAAGCCCTGGAAAGAGTTAACAGGATTGAATGGATTTTTGTCAAAGAAATATATACGACATCAAGATGGAAGTGGGCGATAAACAGCCTCGAATTGCTAAAATTACCTGGTACTATTTGCATTTTCCGGGCTTTGCTCCTAACAGGATTTCTAGAGCAAGTAACGCACTTGAAAACATACCAAAGATATGGGGTAGGGCTAAAGTGATATTTATGTATATCGAAGGCAGGAAAAAAGGATCCACTGCACATACATAAAGACTGCTATCTATCAACTAACCAACGTGCTTCGAGACAGTATAGAAAAAAGGGAGCTGCACTATGTGCCTTCTTGGACAGAGAAAGCAACATTGATAACATCTCGCATGAAACCATAAATAGGGCTCTGGTAATGAGTGGTATTAATAATACTCTCTCTCCAGTTCAGGTAGCATAACGGCAAATACATCCAGAGGGTACCCGCAAAGTAGTGTACTTTCACCACTAATATGGATTGTTCTCACGGCATAATCATGAAATGTAAGAGAAATTCGATGATAAAGGTGATGTGTTAAAGAAATACAAACTCAAACATCTTAAACCAATTTACTTTGATGAAATTAGATGAATAAAAATGAAAAGAGAAATAAAATGGTTGTGTAAAACATTTGACCAATTTGACTATGGAAGACACTCTTAAAAGAGATGGCATGAAAGGCCATTAGATGATTCATGTTGTGTAAATCGATTGCAGGAAAATTACTGCTATAGCTATATCTACGGATTCCTACGGGGCAGTAATCAAGGAGAATCAGGGTAGTAATCGAGAACTCGCACCTCTTCCCAATCATATTCAACCCCAAGAACAGCCAAAGGTGCCATTGGCTCAGGCGTTCATCAAAATCGCAGAAAGTTTGACATTCTTGCTGAGATATAACCGTTGAGCTCTCAGTTACAGATATTAAGACTACTGGGCCACTTTATACGAATCTGTCACTGTAAATTCAACAGATGTTTTGCGAATCAAAATGAGTTTAGAAGTGTTTACCTTGTCCTTTTAGATACGGTTAATACATAAAAAACAAGTAAGGAAGGCTAAACTCGGTTCATTCGTCACATAACATACCCACGCGCATCTTAATATAATTTAACCTGGGCTGGCTCTTATTTTTGGAGTCAAACAATATATAGAAAATGGAGTTATAGCTTGTAATACCAGAGGGAAGGACAGAAAAAAGGACGTTGTTTTTATTCAATTTAAGCAATATGAATGTGTTTTAATAAGTCGTTACCGAGATTCATGAAGTAGGTGTGACACCGTGTTTTTAATTATTTTACTCGCGCCGCATTTCTTTTCATTATTTGAATCAAATTTGAGTATTTTGGCTTAAGTTGCAGCAGAGTTATCACGTTTTTATTTTTTTTGAAAATTTCTGTTAAATAGCTTGTGGGCGTGATTATTTACCGATTTCGAACATTTCAAATCCCAACCTACAGTGAAAAACGATTAAAAACATATGTACCAAGCTTCAATGAAATGCTTATATTAATATTTGCTCTAGTTATCATAGGTACGGACAGACAGACATGGCTAAAGCCACTCCTCTCATCATTCTGAACATTTATATACTTACTATATATACATATGTATATCTCTATCCGTATCTCGATCCCTTTATACTTTATCATTAAAATTTTATGTTAACAAACATAATTATAATTCCATCGATTACAATAATTTTTGCAGCAATAATATTTCGAAAGCCTGACGCGTTATTCTAAAGTATTTTTCGAATTTAGTACATCAAAAACCTTCGGAGAAATGAAGACATGAGTAGGAATGCGGGACGATGGTTCACAAACGACCGTTGGAGGCACTCGATCGAATGTTGAAAGCTTAGAAAAATAATCAGCACCTCTTAGAAGAACCATTGACCAATTGCGGTCGTATAAATCGATCGAATACCGATCTGAACTCAATGAAGTCATCAACAGGAAAATTCAAAGAGGGATTAATGAATGCTCGCGGTGGTATGGTCCAGTCGTTAAATTTCTCTTTCGTAGTTTCAAGCGATGTGTCGCTTGATTGATATGAAACCGATTTTGCTACAACCATAGCTTAGATAAATCTGTATTGTCGAGCCACAGAAAGGTATTTAATATCGATCTACACATATGACCAATGGCGGCTACGGTGTCTCATTCCTCACTTCGGTGAAGCACCTAACAGTAAATCGTTGTATACTAATGAATGATACGTCGAATACGAGCGAATTGTTTTCACCCCAATTATGGTCGTTTTTTGTTGAGAAGATGATTTTCCCGAATCTTTATATACGAGTACATTCTGAGCTGATATTTCGATATAGGAAATGGCAAAACTTACAGAATACTTTGTCAGCTGATGTTATTAGTAACTTTGGCAGCTGCCGAAACATAATAATTGGAAAAATATTGCTATTGCAATGGTGAAAGCTTTAAAAATATCAACAAATGATTTTTAGAACAAAAAAAACCAAATTATTTCATTTTTAACTTAAGCAAATGGTCAAATCTTGTCTCGACGAATTGGCTTGCCGATGGACAGACAACTCACAGCGTAAACTACTACACAGTGTAATATTTCGACAATGTAGGTGGACTTTTTGGCGGCCGCCCTAGCTGAATGGTTTGTGCGTGACTAGCATTCGGAAGACGTAGGTTCGAGTCTCCGCGAAACACCAAAATGAATAAAAAGAGTTTTCTAATAGCGGTCGCCGCTCGGCAGGCAATTGCAAGCCTCCGAGTGTATTTCTGCTATGAAAAAGCTCCTCCAAGCTCCGATTCGCGGAATTTTTTTTCCATCTTAACTCATCTTTTTGAGAAGGAATTTGACAACTCGCCTATAATTACACCGAAGTCTTTTTTTTTCTTTTTGTCTTATTTTTATTTTTTTATTTTATTTTTTTCGTTTCATATTGACAACCAGAGTTGCTAGCTTTCGTTTCTTTTCGTGTTGTTTTTATATAGGACTGCAAATGTCAAAAAGTTTTCGCGATCTTCCAGATAGTTCTGAAGCAAAAGACTTGACTTTTTACTTTGATTGTTCGTGAGGCTTTCAAATTTTAAATTTGAATGATCCTAAGTATCAATTCAGAGTTTGTTTTTTTACAACAACAAAAATATTTTATACGATGACAAAATACTCCCTTATCAGAAGTTATCGAGAATAACCCACATCGCTTCTCCATAAAAATTATTAAATATCATAGTTTGTTAATAGGTATTTGGCCACTAACCATGTCGCTGCCTCCAAAACTCGCGTGGATAAAACTTTAAATGCACAAAGGCAAATAAAATTGCGCTAATGGTTCTTATAAAGAAGAAACATTTTAGCGAAAATATTTTAAGTATTCAAACAATCAATCTTCATTTTGTTTTGTGCTCAGTTTCATAACAGTGGGCTATTTTTGTATTATATATGCAAAAATAGGGCAACTCATATTTTTTGGATGGGAATATTTGATACTTGGTTTAATGATTAATTAGGGCTATAAGTCTGCTAATTATAGGGGAATTAGTTTGTGATTATTTGTTTTAGTGCAAATAATCATGATATTTTTTTTATTGTTTCTAATTATAATCATTGATCAATCCATGTGTGAAGGAAAAAAATTAGCCATTATGATTTGTAAAAGTAACTAATATTTTTTATTACTAATTAAAGTACAAATTTAACGGCCCTCGAAAGTTTGTTTTGGGCGTGAGTAGGTGCACAAAGAACGGATTTTTCGGTGCTAGTCATATTTAAAGTAAGAGTGAGAGTTTTAGAAAAAACAAATTGATGTTTAGGCTTATTTTATTGAAATTAAAGCCAATTGTATCAACGCTTTCGGAAATTCATCCACACATGCAATATCTAAACTTACTCGTGCGTCGCCAGGCACCAACTGCTTAATGTTGAAATACTTATTAGAAAGGGAGGTCTTGCTGGAGTAATAAGTTTTTTGATTTCCGATCCACTAGCAAATCATCTCGGTACAATTAACCCATAATGTAATCGCACACCTTACTTGTTTTTCCTAGCGACGCATATCTACATGCAAATGCATCACAAATTCAATTTAAAAATGGATCAAGAAATGTATCTTCAACTGCGCATTGCATAAGAATTCTTTCGCTAGACATTGATGTTGTAATTGATGCTACTATTGCCCTTGTTCGTTAGCATTGTAACAGTTGTTGCTGTCAAACGCACCGTAATATTAGAGATGTCCTGATTAATGGGGGGCAATTATTCAAAATTACCCATGTAAGCAATTATTCGTCGCACACGTTTCAAGTCCTTCATGAGAAATTTTTAATCCTTACTAGACTATTCGTTCTTTCGTACGAGTATTTCAACTTCTTTCTTCATTGAACTCATAATAATGTCAATCAAAACGCAAGGAATTTCGAAACTCATGTTCGATTTCAAGCAAAGGGAACCACATTTGCTCATATGTACGTATGTGTGAGTGTATAAATGTATTCATATGTATGTACATTTATTCAATAAGTCATCGTTCAGTTTACAGTGCATGATACGCTTAATTCTAATTTAATCTTTGCATTGCTACCTTGACATAACCAGGTATTGGAATGAATTAATTAAATTGAAGTGATAATAATACAACGGAACAGGAAGAAAAGCACTCAGAATGGAGAGCTTTCAAAAGCGAAAGGGAAATGAAACGACAGCAAAGTAAAATTACTTATCTCTTAACACAACGCAGTACTGCGCCATTACTCCCGAGTCGTCTGACCTTTCCCATTCTACTCGCTGCTGCTAATGCCATAGCTAACGCCACGCAGCCCTTCATCTGCTCCATATCATTGGCTCATTGGTGTTGTTGCAATTGTTTATTGTATTGGTGGCCATGTCGCTGCGTCGCTGTTGCGCCTCTATTGTCCTCGGCGTTTGTGCTTCGCTCCGCTGTGCCACTGCTCACTTCTTACTGCTGCCAGCTTTGTAACAGTCTGATTTTGACATTGACGAATTCGAAGTCGTTTGTCATCTGTCTTACCCATAAGAATGAAATGGAAAACAAAACAGAAAAAAAGAATATAAAAACAGAAAAAATATACCCCGTCCAGAGACTCGTACTTGCTCTTTGAATACCTACCCTAGCACCACCCTTTTGCATGGCCGTTGCTAAGCCGCTGCCATTTCGGCCTGATATCAACTCATCCTTCTGGCAGCATTTCGTCAGCCATCAACAGCGCAATGGCCAGTGAGCCAGATATGCAATGATACAGAACTTTCCTACTCTTTGCTTTTGAGTCGATTTCGAATACAATGTCCCTCTCTGCTGGGACAAAAGAATATCGATATTCCAAACAAAACTAACTATGTATTGCTGTCGCAATTAAAATATAGATCAAAAGTCAGCTAAAATAGTACCCTACTGATTTGAATGATAGCATCAATAAGGGATTAAGAAGAGGTAGAATATTGGATTTATAAAACATCAAATGCAACTGTGAAATAAGTGTAAGGAAAAAGATAAGCAAATTCGCTAAATAAGTGTGAAGAAAAAGAAATGATACTGATCATATAGACGTATTTTAGAATAGGTTACCTGTTTGCCACCCTCCAAAAGGGTGTATGTGCTCACTTAGGGCGATTGGGATACCACAAGTTTGGATTCAAGCTCCTCTTCTAGTTCCCAATGTGGGTGGAACCACTTTGACTGCCGATTCCAAGTTTGCCAGACATATAAAGAAGTCAGAGTTTTGACAGCGAGCGGAACAGTGACGCAGGAAATTGTCAACATTATCCACCTTCTCTTATTCTTTGTAGCCGCGACAGGTATCATTAGGAAGCCGATCAAGATGATAATAGTTCTGTGTTCATTCCTTTTAGGCCAGAATGATCTGTTCGAGATCTTGATTGAGGATTAATGTATGCTCACATATTGGGAAGAATTGACTGATTTAAGAGTCAGTTCCCCTTTTAGCCAGGTCATCTGCGATGTAATTTCCAGGAATGTCTCTGTGACACAGACAACGTTCGGGGTGCCCTGCTTTGCTAGTTCCTTTAGAGTAACTCTGGATTCGATTGCTTTTTTTGAATGAAGAATCTTGGCATTGTATACATTTTATTAACTATCAGAGTAGTATAGTTAGTGCTTGTTCCAAAGACGAGTCCCTGATCCAGAACGCAGCCTCTTTTAAAGCTATTTACTCAGCTTAAGAAACGTTGCAGTACTCAGATGTTTCCGGAAAGTTCAGAGAATTTTCGAGTGCCCAAATCTTAAATCTTTCCAAGTTAAGCATGCATTCAGAGTGACTGGGTTGCAATTAACCCAGAATTTTCCATAGATAGCTATAGGTAGAGTCTCAAGATAACCATGGATGCCGCCCTCTGTACCCCTTTAATTTTGCTCTGGATAACATTTTACTCAAATGGAAATTTATCGTCTAAAATATTTTATTTTTGTTTTTACATTCTGTTGTTCCATCCCCATCCGCACATGTACCTAATGCTGGATTAACAGAATATCCAATGTAACGGATACGGATATTAAATACGAAGGATAACTATTCCTAATAGATTATAAGCACGTTGAGATCATACTTATCTTAAGTCAGTATTGTGGCGCCTTCACTAGCGATAGCAATATTTCAAAAATCCGATATAATGCGAACTAACAAAAAGGCGAATGTTCCTTTTTTTATTTCTTCCAAAATAACTTTTGACAACTTCGCTACAAAGTCCTATTGCATCTAGGACGTTTGCATGTTAAGTAGGATCAAAAGTTAATGTTATACCGTAAGCGCGAACCTTACATAAAGGGTGTTTTTTTAGAGGTTAGGTTTTCAAGTTGGCACTACTTTTTTCGTAGATGGTCTTTTTGACAGCTGTCACTTGATTTATGCTTAGTTTGGTTTGCCATTTCATAATGAATAGACTTACACCTGAACAACGTTTGCAAATCGTGCAAATTTATTACGAAAATAATGGTTCGGTTCGCGCGACGCATCGAAGAAAATTTTGTTCAGCGATGAAGCTCACTTTTGGTTGAATGGGTATGTCAATAAGCAAAATTGTCGCATTTGGAGTGAACATAATCCACAAGCCATTGCTGAGACGCCATTACATCCTCAAAAAGTCACTGTTTGGTGTGCTCTATGGGCACAGGGAATCATTGGTCCATATTTCTTTAAAAATGAAGCCGGCCATAATGTTACAGTCAATGGAGAGCGCTATAGAGCCATGATTAATGACTTTTTCGTGCCTGAATTGGACGCTGTTGATATGGACGACCTTTGGTTCCAACAAGACGGCGCTACATGCCATACAGCCAACGCAACAATCGATTTATTGAAGGAAACTTTTGGTGAGCGCATTATCTCGCGCCGTGGACCTGTTGCGTGGCCTCCAAGATCGTGCGATATAACACCGCTGGACTATTTCTTGTGGGGCTATGTGAAGTCGCTTGTCTACGCAGATAAGCCCGAGACGATTGACGTCTTGGAAGAGAATATTCGGCGCGTTATTGCTGACATACGGCCCCAATTGCTGCAAAAAGTGGTCGAAAATTGGGCCTCTCGGCTGGAATTTATTCGAGCCAGCCGCGGCGGCCACTTGCCCGAAATCATTTTTAAAACATAATGGCAAACCCTTATCTTTATAATAAAGCTAAATTCTTGGCCATATCATTAAATTATATACGTTTTATTTCATCTTGATAACCTAACCTCTAAAAAAAACACCCTATACAATATTTATCAGAAAACCTGATCAACTAATTGTAGACTTCGACTCATCTCCGGCAGTTCGGGAAAATTCAGTCTGAGCATGCGCTTAGTTAGTTAGAGTGCCGCCGACAGAATTTGCCATTATTCAGTTATACGTCTTAGAAGCTCTACAGGCAGACCAATTTTAGAAGTAGAATAATCTCGTCCCTACACGTCATTGAATTCTATTTTTGCTATGGCCTCATTGCAATAGCGTTTATCTGTTAGTATGATAGTTTTAAACGAAATATTAGAGCTAAAAATCCTTTTTTTTATAACAGCGGTCGCCTCTCGTCAGGCCATCATAAGGCTCCGAGCTTATATGCACCATGAAATGTCCTTACGTTATATTAGAGGAGCTCTAAGCCAATAGTAAACGTAAAACTGCCAGAACGTCATTTGTGTATACCCATTTGGGTATAAGCGGAGTGAAGTTCTACTTATTAGTATTGATCTGCTACGAAGCTTCATGGATTCTGAGTGACTAAGCGAAATACTTGCATAAATAAATACATATGTATGTATGTACAATACTATTCCAACTCATTTTACACTACCGTAAAGGAACTTCCACTACTCCACCTAATTTTTCATATTTGGATATTCTGAAGACACTTACTGCACATTTATTAATTACGTTGCCGTTGATTATTTATTTCACTTTTTAATACTTTATATTTAACAGCTCAATTAATTTGGCATCGTTGTGTGTTGCAGTGTCACCTTTGTGTACGCTTGCAGTTGGCTTAACTGTTGCCGTCACCAATGGGCTGGGCTCTTAACATATGCACGTCTGATTACACTAGGCAACAAAATCAAATAACAAATGTAATAAATTCCATCTCGCGTAGCTTTGTAGTTTGATTTCCAGACCATGAAATTTAACAAAAAAAATCCATTTTTTTAATATTTTCGATCATTTCAGGAGGTATCCCAATATTTGTAAACATGTTTTAGGATACGTTTAACATACAAGGTGGCACAAAATTAATCACTCTATAGAAGATTTATAATATTTGCAAATGGTATCGTACGCCAATCATATTTGAAGCTTGTGAACTAGACAGCTCAAGCTTCAAGCAAACAAGCAATGGAGCGTTCTTTTTTATTTGATAAGCAAGTTATTCAAAAACAAAATTGGATTATTAGTTTTACCCCAGTATATTTCATACATTTTACCTTTGGCGTTAAAAATAAACAAAATTGGTTCACCCACATTCCATCAAACGATAAATTTTAACTCGAAAAAAAAACGTAATTTTAATAAAAAATGAAGACAGATTGCGGCACAAAGAATGAAATCAAAGAAAGAGATACAATTTTATTAAAATTTGGAAAAAAATGTGGGTGACAATTCATGTTGCCTAGTATTATTAGTCACATACGCGCATGTGAGTGTGGATTTAAAAATAAACCGGTATGAAAGCGGATGAAGGGGTTGACCGTTACATGTATAATGTGAGTACTATCTTTGGGTTAGTGTTTTGGTTCCTCTTTTTGAGAGTGAATAGTTTTATATCAACTGGTCGCCGCGTCCCGCAGTTCAGCATCTTTTTGGCCATTCCGACACACCGCAATCAGCCGATCGATCCGATAAAGATCTCAGAGGGATCTTGTTGACTGTTTTGTATTTTGTTCAGATAAATGAGGCTCATTAATGTGCGACAACTTTTAGTTCTGGTGAAAATGGTTTTCAGTCTCCTTCGGCCGCATTTTAAATTGAAATTATAAATTTACATGATAAAGCGATTGATTGCGAACATTTATCATTTAATTAGTTTACTTTTATGCAAACTCGTATAAACTAGTGGCCCGCTGGTTGTTGTGCGGTATACACCTATGCACCTACCTGTACCACCGGCCACTGGATAGCATTTTTTATCTGATTTTTTTTGTATTTGTGTTTATTGAAACAACAATTGCCAACTTTGTTTGGCATTTACATTTGCCAAAGTTGATATTCGCCATTATTAATGAATTTGTCAGCAACATTTTTGTATTCGTAACCACTTTTAAACATTTTCGCAAAGCTATTGTTTTCCTACTTCTCATGCAGACTGTTTTCTTGTTTTGTTTTACCTGTGAGCCAATGGTATGTATCCCAAAGCGACGATGATTTGTCGCAACGTCATCTATTCCGCCTCGCACATCTCCTCCACTGTCTTCGCCCAGATACTTGCAACTTTGCGAGCGAGTCAAGTTCGAATATCAAATGTGGCCTTTCATAAACACCAGCATAGGTATGACCAAAGGCACACTTTGAAAACGAATCAGTAGCGTAGATAGGTGGAGGCAAAAAGGGGTCCATTCGCTTCCGAAACAATGTAGAAGAATGTAATAGTTGTAATGTAATGTAAAGTATAGCGCACAGTGCTATGCAAATCTGATTCATTCTTCTATACCTTTTGTTTTTTTTCATAAAAGTATTAGTTTATTACATCTGTTGTAATATCCAATTTATAAAAATTTTAAATTCTCCATTTTGACTATGTAAATATGAATAACACTATAAATAAATTTCCTCAATTATTGTGTTAGTATTTGAAATAAAAAACAAATTTAAACAAAATATAAAGCATCAACGCTTTTTGCGCTATACCAAATCGAATTATTGTGGATTGTAGCTGCGCACAGTATCAAATCAATAATTATGTAATGTATATGTGCATCCAACGCAATATACGAATAGACCTAATAAACACCTATACATGAATAATGGAATCTTTGTTTTGACATTTACGCGCTCCAAACGGCAGCTGTCTAGTTCACAAGTGTCAAATATGATTGACATATAAAAAATAATAAAGAAATATTTCAATAAAAAATATATAAATAAGTGGCACACACAATTTTGTTAGGCGTTTGGTTGAGCTCCTTCTCCTATTTGTGGCATGCGTCTTGATATTGCTCCACAAATGGAGGGGCCTACAGTTTTAAGCCGACTCCGACGGGCAAATGATTTTTCATGAGGAGCTTTTTCATGGCAGAAATACATTCGGAAGCTTGCCATTGCCTGCCGAGGGGCGCGATGCTTTAGAAAAAAACGTTTTCTATCATTTTACTGTTTTATGCACAGAGATTTAAACCTACATACTCCCGAATGGTAGTCACGCACCGATCCCTTCAGCTACGACGACCACTTCCGATATATAGGTATATTAATTTTGAGCCACGCTGTATATATGTATGTATTTAGATACATTCAATGCATGCATCGATTTCCTGCTAACGTGGTACAATCAAATTTGCATTAAATTACTGCGAACTTGGCAGAAATATATAATATTCTTCACCAATCAAGCCGCCCTTCTACTATTGGAATAGTTAAAACCTGATAATTAAAACTTAAATTGATGAAAAATATATGGTGATAAATTGAGTATATGAATATTGAACCCAAATACCTTTGGTTTATCAGGTTTAAAAATATGTATTAGTACTTTCGAAAATGTAGAAAATCCGACCACTAAAAATTCTCACTGCACTAGGTTGTACAATAAGTTTTAGGTTTCAGAAAGCTATAAGCACAATGGGTGCCGCATTCGCTAACAATGGAGCAAAAACACATTCGAATGCGACTTTCTCAGCAACACATAAAGCGTATTCGAAAGGATAAAGAGAATTTTGCACGTCGCTTCACTATTCGACTATGGATGAGACTTGGGTCTATCACCATGACCCTAAATCATAACAAGAGGCTAAAGAGTGGTGGAGTGGTACCTCGGCTCCGAAATGAGTTCATGCCCAGAAATCGGCCAAGAAGATGCTAGCATCAGTTTTTTGGGATGAGAAAGGATTTTTATTTGCGGATTACTTGCAAACTGATAAAACAATAAATTCTGAATGTTATGGTAAGCTTCTAGACCAGCTGAAAGAAAAAAATCGTGAAAAACCCCAGTTTGCAAAAGAATAAAATTCTTTTTCCTCCGGCCAATGCACTGCGTCACAAGAGCATTTTAACAATACCTAAAATCCATTAATTAAAGTTTTAATTGTTGGAGCATTCACCGTATTTCCCAGTTGTTGACCCCTAGTAACTTGCATCTGTTTCCAGACCTAAAATAATTTAGCGTGTAAAGCTTTTTTCATCAACGCGTATTTAGGAGCCCCTCCAGATTCTGACTTCAGGGATGGGGTTCGTAAATTGGAATCTCGATGGAACAAGTGTATCGATGTCCAGGGAGACTATACTGAATAATAAAGTGTATTTCAAACCATAAATTGTGTTTTTCCTATCGAACCGCAAAACTTATTGGACAACCTAGTAAGTAGTATGTGTTATCCAATTTCAATTGAACTGTGCCCCGTAAATATATAGTCATAACAATGATTACCTTTTTTCTTCTCACATTTTGAAATTTCCTTTGATTCATTTATTTTGTGCACACGGTGTGAAATTGAAGTCAGATATACAGGGTTTGATTGAAAAGTAATGAGCCTTCCCACGCGGAGCATCTGCCAAGCGATCAACCGAATCGGATGGTGGGGGAAAATGATCGTTGGACCTTCCCCTTCCACTAGAAACCGGTCCCAGTTCGTTGGCAACAGCGGTGCAGTCAACATCGCTCCGCGCGTGAAAGCTGTTTTAAAAGTGTGTTAGGATTTTGCAGTGGCGAAAATACAGCGATCGTTGGCGCAACGTAATCGATAAAATTTTGCGTAAAGCTTAACAAAACGAGTACCGAAACCATTGGGCTACTCAAGGAGGCTTACGCGGACCAATCTCTGTCCAGTGCCCAGGTAAACCGGTGGCACAAGTCGTTCAAGAAAGGACGGGAGGACGTTGAAGACGAACAGCGATCTGGAAGGCCTTCGACGACGCACACAGACGAAGATGTGAACCGGGTTCGTAGAATTTTTGAACATTGACCGTCGCACAGTGCGGTCGATTCCCGAAAAGCTGGCCAAAACTCAAAAAATTAAGTAATTGATTCAAAATTTCTTACTCGGGGGTTGTCGGGGTCGCTGATTACGAATTTGATCTTAAAATTTTGAAAATCCACCCCCTTCCACCCCTATTGGCCACCCCCTCACGTGAAATAGCGTATATTCTAGAACATAATCAAGATGCATGTAAATTTATACAATATGTTTTCGGGGTCGCAAGGTAGCAAGTGGTAGCAGCTGAATCTTTTTTTATTCAGTAACCATTACCTTTTTGAGTAACCTTTAATAGGTTTCAAAGCAGCATATGACGGCGTTGTATTACTATACAGTTTGAAAACTCAAATTTTATAAAAAAAATTGCAAAAAATGTATCTACGTATTGCTGCAGCTAAAAATTTTCTTTCAAGGTATAGATATGTATAATACTAAAGATTTCTCGTATTTTACTAACCTTCCGAAGACGATTCCATTTGGTTTTGTTCAATTTACTCCATTACAAAATCTTTCAAATGTGTACAACTTTCACTATTCATCGACAGTAATACGATGCTCAAACGAAGGCCACGTTGCGACTGAAAATACAGAGGATACTTAGGGTACAGGACGTTGCTATGAATGGTTTTCACTACTCAAGGCATTACTGTAGCCAACCCAAAGACAAAAAAACTCTATCTAGAAACTTTTTTTTTCGACTTTTGGCCAGCTTTTTGGGAATCGGCCGCACTGTGCGTCGTGCTAGTCTACGTGAGATCAGTGAAGAGTTAAATTTAACTTATTACAATGTGCGGGAAATCGTGACCGGAAAACTTGAAATGCGCAAAGTGTGTGCCATCCATCGAGGCGATCCAAAAAAATATGACAGCCGAATTGAACGCGATTCCGGCGGATGAGTTTAAAAAATGTTTCCTGCAGTGGAAGGACCGCTACCAGCGGTGTATTGACGCTCAAGTGACCTATTTTGAAGAATATTAGTTGTATAAGCCAAAAGGTTTAATAAAAGTGCTTAAAAAAATAAGACTCATTACTTTTCAATCAAACCCTGTACTCTCCCTTTTCCAATACCTAATACTTTTCGTCTTAAATACGGCATTCGTAACTGTATGTAACTGTATGTAATCTCAACGCCTCAGCACAAGCGGCTCCAGAGAAAAACTATGTGAAGGTTTCAGATTTTGTGGGAGGTACTACGCCTCTTTTTCCGATGCCTACTACTTTTTACCATAAGAACGGGGTATATAATTAATGAATTTGTGGCAAGTTTCAGTTCCCTACATTAATTGCTTTTAGATACATACTGGTTTTCGGTTTTTGGTCTATATGTCAGGTTAACATTCATATCGAGGTTAAAATTTCTGCCCTAAAAGAAGCCATTTTCTTGAAATTGGTGAACGTTTCATTGAAATCGAGCGAAGAGTACACTCAAAAAAAGAGTTCAAATATTGTAGTGCGGCGTATTTATATAATGTTGATGATTTAACAATTCCATATAAAATTATTCTTACACCTCTTTAGGTGAAGTGAAAGATTCATACCATTTTTTATCTTAATTCTAATTTTTTAATCAGTTTGATTTGATTTAAAATAATACGCATTCCTATTTTTAACAATCGACATTCAGTTTGGTGAGAAATTTGTTACAATAAATAAAATGTGCACCACAATAAAGAAAGTGAGAAAAAAAAACACCAAATAATATTTTCTATTGCAAAAACGTGCGCCTCGCCGCCTCTGCCTTGAGTAGCCAACACTAACAACTTACCTGAATTACTTTGGTGATCCCCAACAAAAGCGTGATGATGTCAACAAAAGCGATTGTAATATAGAAGGCTTCAGAAGAAGAAGCGGCTATGGCGGATTGGAACTTAATGTGTTTGGTTCGGACGCGGGCTTTTGTTAGGTTTTGTATTCCTCTCTCTCTTCTTTTCAGGTGTGCGCATACGCTTAATGGCGTTTTAATAGTTTGATTAATGCCCTCACGCACCTACTTGGTGGAACCTTTTTGTTATTTTGCTCTTTTTATGGCGGTATTATTATTATTATTGCTATGTTGATATTTTTCTGTCCAAAATTCATAGCTGCAAGCTGGTGAAGTTATTACTTTGCGGTTATTTAGAATTATTAGTTTAACTTTAACAAACGATGGTATCGCATCAACTAAAACGTTAATTATTTATAGAAAATTACATAAACAAACCTGCACATCCAGCAGGTTTTTTGTTGACCAAATATCACACATAGCATACGCCTAAGAATGACTTTTATTTTAGAACACGATACAAGAACTTAGTTTTGCCAATGAAAATAAATTTAAAAAATACAAAACGATCACCTGACCTATTCATTGAATAGTATTTTGAACCTTGAGATCTTTATTTATTTACATTTTGAATAGCAAAAATGTGACAATTTTTATATTAGAAGTAATTTGTATAACTGTATACTGATAATATTTAACCAATGTGAACCGTTTAGAAACTTTTGAAGATCCGTAATTTGAATTGAAGAATTGCCTACCGAAAGTGGTGAATCAACGGCTGAATAGAGCACAACAGTGGCAAAGGTGGAACCTCGACTCTCGCTCTTTGGTGTTCAAACACATATAATTTATCTTACACAATTAGCTTACACAATTAATTTTTGACAGCTTTGGCGGTGTTTTGAATTTGTTTGTGAATAATTGCGTGAGAGGGAAATGCAGAAAAACTTAACTTTAGAATGATTTTTATTACTTTATGGTAGAACATATACATTGAAATTTCCCATACAATGCAATTTAGATTGCATTTTGAGCAGTAAATACCTGCTCCCACTCCGTCTAAAGTTTTAGAGCCGTCTGTATAGATGCGAAAAGTTCTATGATCAGGCTTCATGTATTTGTGCCATCCCTCCTCTTCAATTGTGGTGCGAAACCTTCTCTCCCAAGTAAAGTACGGAGTCATGTAGTCTGTGCAACCTGAGCTCCACTTTCCTATTGAGCTGTGTCCGAAGGTTCTGAAGATGAATACCCCAGCAGCCACTAACCTTCTCGCGGATTTCGGTGCCAGGTTTTCCGCCATAAGGTCAATAGCTGACATGCTGTGTATCATTTCCAGCGCCGCCGTTGGAGTGGTTTTCATCGCTCCTGTTATGCACAGAGCAGCGAGTCGTTGAATCCTTTCCAGTGGCATTAAGTGTGTCAGTTTTCTTGTCGCAGTCTACCATACTAAGGCCCCATACTCCATATCGGTCTAACTACTGCCGTGTAGCACCAGTGCATCAGAGAGGGTGATAGACCCCAAGTAACGCCCAGCATTCTTTTACATGCGTACAATGCATTACTGGCCTTTTTCACCCTTTCCTCAACATTGTGCTTTCACAGCAATTTACTGTCTAGTATTACTCCGAGGTACCTTGCATGATCTTTGAGAAGTAGTTCGTTGTTGCCCAGCTTCGGAAGGTTCCACATCGGGACCTTGTACTTCCTGGTAAAAACTACCACGTCCGTTTTTGCGGCGTTTATCCCAAGCCTTGCGCGAGATGTGCATTGGTGTACCGTTTTAAGTGTGTTATTCATCACATTATTGATGGTGTCTAGGTACTTTCCCGTAACTACTATTGCTATGTCATCTGCATATGCCACTAGTTTTGGTGCCCCTCCGTTAAATTTCTTGAGCAGTTCATTTGCTACAAGCAACCATAATAGCGGTGATAGTACCCCACCCCACGGAGTGCCTCTGCATGCTTATTTGGTGACGCTCATAACGTTCCATTCCGCTCTTATCTTCCTTCTATCTAATAGCTGCCTTATCCATAGATAAATCGCGGGTTGCACATTAAGTGACTCTATGCTATTTAAAATAGCATCTTTCGTCACGTTGTTAAAGACCCCTGATATATTTAGAAATACTCCAAGAGCGTGCTCCTTATACTCTAACGCCTTTCCTAAGTTTAGTACCTACAAGTGAGTGAAGTGCAGTTTCAGTAGATCTGCCTTTGGCGTAGGCGTGCTGCGCCTTGGATAATACGTCCGGCGCAATTGTGTCTCTAATGTATGTGTCTAGAATCTTCTCTAACGTTTTCAGGAGAAATGAGGTCAGACTAATGGGCCTGTATTCCTTCGAGTAGAGAGGGTTTCTTTTTCCAGCTTTTGGAATAAACACAACTCCCGCTTCTCTCCACAATACAGGAACATTGCCGAACCTCAAGCATCCCTTGAATATCGTTTTTAACCATGGTACCACAAGATGTCTTACCTTTTGGAGCATGGCTGGGAAGATTCCATCCAGTCCTGGTGATTTATATGGATGTAAACCTTGTATAGCCTATTCTATCTTGTTGGTCGCCGGGATGTCGTGCACAATATCTCTTTTAGGTTCGAGATCTATAGTGTCCGCACACCCTGGAAAATGTGTGCTGACTAGGTCTTCGAGAGAGTGCTCGCAGCTGTCAGCCCAATCCCCGTTAATTTTTCGTATTGTTCTTGGCATAGACAGATTCTTGGATAGCAGTTTCCTAAGTCTGGCCACTTCATTAGTGTCTTCCATGTTGCTAAAAAGTCTTTCCAAGATTCTCTCTTGGGTCTACGTATTTCTTTCTTGTATACTTTTAGTAGATCCTTATACTCCTTCCAACAGAACTCATTGTCTGCAACTTTGGTTAACCTATAGAATTCATGTACCCTACGCCTTTGTGCTCCTAATTCCTTGTTCCACCAAGGAGGCTTCTTCTTCTTCTTCTTAATTGGCGCGATAACCGCTTACGCGATTTTGGCCGAGTTTAACAAAGCGCGCCAGTCGTTTCTTTCTCGTGCTAGCCGGCGCCAATTGGACACACCAAGTGAAGCCAAGTCCTTCTCCACCTGATCTTTCCAACGCAGAGGAGGCCTTCCTCTTCCTCTACTACCACCAGCTGGTACCGCATCGAATACTTTCAAAGCCGGAGCGTTTGTATCCATTCGGACGACATGACCCAGCCAACGTAGCCGCTGGATCTTTATTCGCTGCGCTATGTCTATGTCGTCGTAAAGCTCATACAGGTCATCGTTCCATCGTCTGCGATATTCGCCGTTGCCAACGTGCAAAGGTCCAAAAATCTTACGCAGAATCTTTCTCTCGAACACTCCAAGCGTCGCTTCATCGGATGTTGTCATCGTCCAAGCTTCTGCGCCATACGTTAGGACGGGCATGATGAGAGTCTTGTAGAGTGTTAGTTTTGTTCGTCGAGAGAGGACTTTACTGTTCAGTTGCCTACTTAGTCCAAAGTAGCACTTGTTGGCAAGAGAGATTCTACGTTGGATTTCAAGGCTGACATTGTTATCGGTGTTAATGCTGGTTCCTAAATAAACGAAGTGTTTTACAACCTCGAAATTATAACTGTCTACAGTGACGTGGGTGCTGATACGCGAGTGCGCCGACTGTTTGTTTGAAGACAGGAGGTACTTCGTTTTGTCCTCGTTCACCACCAAACCCATTCGCTTTGCCTCTTTATCCAGTTTGGAGAAGGCAGAACTAACAGCGCGGTTGTTAAGGCCGATGATATCGATATCATCGGCATACGCCAACAATTGTACGCTCTTATAAAATATTGTGCCTGAGCGATTAAGTTCTGCGGCTCGTACGACGCTCTCCAACATCACGTTAAAGAAGTCACACGACAGCGAGTCACCCTGTCTGAAACCTCGTTTGGTATCAAACGGCTCGGAGAGGTCCTTCCCAATTCTGACGGCGCTACTGGTGTTGAGCAACGTCATCTTACATAGCCGTATTAGTTTTGCGGGGATACCAAATTCAGACATAGCGGCATACAGGTAACTCCTTTCCGTACTGTCGAATGCAGCTTTGAAGTCGACGAAAAGATGGTGTGTGTCGATTCTCCTTTCATGGGTATTTTCCAAGGAGGCTTCATCTTGCGTGTATTACGTGTTGCGGGACAGGATCTTTTGAAGACTTTAACGAGAGTAGTTGCAAACAATTCCACCCCTTTCTCAAGTGTGACAGGTCACAACTGTATTTTCGGGGTATTATCGGTGTTTTTAATAGTATATCCCTATACAAGTCCCAGTTCGTATTCTTAGAATTTTTAAAGGGTATAAGTTTGTTTTTTGAGCGGAATATAACCTGAAAGCTTATGTATTTTTGATCAAAGAATGAGCCTACTCAACACTTCCCATTCCGGTACCATAATATGCTTGCTTGTATAGAGTGTGAATTCAAGTACATTCTTCGAGGTTGGTCCAACGGATATTGGTTATTCACCTCTATTAGCTATTTCTAGGCTACTCTGAAGAATATAGTTAAATAGTGACTCACCTCGGTCGTTTATGTCTGCACTACCGCAGACCGTGTGATGTGCGTTAGCGTCGGTTCCTATCTGTGGTGCTTCTTCATCCAAGTCCCAAGCCATCCTCCCGAATCGTGCGTAAAGTAGGTCCTCTGCCGGCTTATTGATCTGTATAATGTAGTCTTGGCCTCCATCAGAAGTTGCTGGTTTTGCCACGCTCAACACTTTTCAGTCATCTGTCGGCACGTCCGTGATTTGCTTTTGTAGCAGCCGCAGTGCATTTTCCACCACTCGCGGAATGAAAACCTTTGCCTTCAGTATTGAAGGAATGCAGCTACGATCTACAATTTCAAGTGATGCCCCTCCCACAGGCCTTGAAGCGTTTTTAGTGCTTCCTTTAACCATGTGAGCGTGAAGCCATCCTTACATTTTATAATTTTCGTCTCTAGCCCAGGCCAACCATTCCTCCTCTTGCTTCGTCAGGTTGGGCTTGCTGCCAAATCCTCTGCCTTCAGCTTCTCTTTATCTCTCTTCTCTTTTGTAAAGCAGCACCATTGGACCCAGCCGGAGAACGCCAAAGAGCCTCTTCCTCAACTGTGTTAGTGCTCCCAACGCTTTCGTGGTCAGAGTCTTCATGAACAACGGCACCTCCGCGATGAAGAGCGTTATGTGTGCGTTTGGCAGTTACGACCACTGTAACCTGCTCCCGTTACAGTGGAAGTTTTGTCGCTTGAGTTGTTCTTAGTATTCATCTTTTTCGTACGACCACCTGCTCGACGAGACGAGCGCAATGTTAGTTAGTGAAATTAGAAACTAATATTGAAATTAGTGAATTGAAATAAGATTTGTTCCAATCAATAACGTTTTCTTACATAGAATCAGCTATCTTTTCTTTTTTTTGTGAGAGATGAATTGGACTTGGGACTGCATTATTTTGCAGCTCTTCCCAGCGAACACCGAACAGCTACTTCACGCTCTCACTTCATCGCAGTATCCTGTTTTTGGGTTTTGGTATTATAATGGGTATAAGTTTCAAAAGAAATCGGTTATTAAAACATATTTTCATTGAAAATTCGAGGATTTGATGTTTCTGTATTGATTTGATACAATTTCGTTTTTATGATGTTATGTTTTCCCATTGAACAGACATTAAAAATCAAGCACTCAGTCGGCGTACTCGCTCCTCGCCACTAACAATTATAATTTTAAAGCACTTAGTAGATGACCTTGTCTTCTTAGAAACCACATTAAAATCGATAACAATATCAGCCTTCAAATCCACCAATCCCTGCTGCTCGGACCAAATTTAACACTTTCTTAATTTCTGCAAGACGAACTTGTTGAGAATTGCGGATTTTCCGAAGTGGGATTAAAGATTTTATAGTAATAATTATAATTTCTCTACACCATTTCCAATTATATGGTCACTTGAATGTTAGAAAATGTAAAGTAAATTTCAGAATTTTCCTAATAAATTTTACAGTAGTTTTTTTATTGTATGAAGTACTTGTCAGAGGAAATTTTTCTAAATAATTCATTTTCAAGCGCCTCTTGTATCAGTATAATAAATAATACGTTTATTAAAAAAAATCAATTACAAGAAGATTGTGGTATTTACTTAATTACAATGCGCAGAGGAAGCCAATATGGGCATTTGCTGCACAGAATCTGTGTCAAAACGGTTTTCGGGGAGCAAGAATAGTGATTTATTTGCTGAAAAGGTTTTTCTAGTAGTCTAGACATAGAATTGCAAACATGGTTACAAGAGGAGAGAATCTGATGAATTTGGCCCAAATTTTGAATATTCGTTACAAAACAACATAGTCATGGGTGGATTCTGGATTCCACACTCCTAAACTCAACAGAAACAGATCAAATATATTATCGAATAACCAAATAAATGTGCTGCTGAGTTGGATATGGAATATAAAGCATAACATTAAGGGGTAACACCACTGTAGAAATTTCAAAAAATTGATTTTTTTTTTATAAGCTTAAAAAATTCTCTGAACCTTTTAAAATACAGAACAAAAAGTTTTATACGTTACCGAAGTTTATTTCATAAATATTTTAAGCTTTTAACCAAGCGTTAGTGACTGCTACCTAACGATTTCTCCAAATTTGCAAACTTTAAACGCGTTTTTCTCAAAACACGTTTTCTGAAATTGGCACGCAGCATAACTCAAACAATTTTAAATATTTTTAATCAGGTTTTTCACTACGTCTGTATAATAACCTTCTTAAGAGAAGAGCGTAGGGGATTTTCGATAGATTAATTTAAAACGATTGTTATAATTATTTAAGTGCCGTTTTTTTAGTCCAAAATAGAGTTTTTTCCTTCAAATGCTTGCTAATTCCACAAAAATAAATATTTTTTAAATCCCCTACGTGTTTCTCTAGCTATTCTTATCTAGATTAAGAAAAAAATGTTTCTTTGTTCCAGATTAAAATGTGCACCCTCTGTGCTGCGTGCCGCGGAGCTCCTTCAAGAGAAACCACATTACAAAAATGTCTCCAATGCCGCCATTTTGTAAAATTTTTCGATCAAACTTTGTAGTTTTGTATAATATTTTAGTATATAAGTAATAACTTCCCAAATCAGAGTGATTGCTTCCCCTTTCCTTCTATACAAAAAAATTCTTTAAAAATCGTGTTTATTTTACGCGTGTACAGTGGTGTTACCCCTTAAAGAAAATTGCAAAAGCTTTAATTTGTTTTGTCATATACCATGGAACGGTCCAAAGACAACATTCGCGTCAAGCAAACTTGGAAACTGTCATCAAAGAAAGTTCGTGGAGAAGGCCACAAATTTTGCGTTTGAGTCCGTATAGCGGACCCATTCGAAAAATATTTGAGTAAAAATAAAATGTCTTGTTAAATGTCGTATTGACATACCTCAAACATAAAGTACCGGGTAAGTGAGCAACCGTTGCAATATATAGAAATCTAATAGATGACGCCGTAGTCGAATGGTTTGGTGCGTGAATACTACTCGGAAGTGCGTAGTTTCGAAACAAAATGATAATGAAAAAGTGTTTTTCTAAAGCGGTCGCTCCACGGCGGGGCAATGACAAACCTTGCATTTCTGGTATGAAAAATTTGCCGTTCGGAGTCGGCTTCAAATTCTAGGTTCCTCCATTTGTAAAACCACATCAAGACTCTTTTTGCAATCAAATTAATTTACCGTTTCAAAAATCCCCTTTAAAGATGAACGCCGATCAAACATTTAAGCCACTGTATATTCCCATTATATTTAATACGAGTATTGCGCCCACTTCTTCATTATTCACATTATTTTATATTACACTCATTCAGATCGTATATTCAAGATAAAATTTACAAATTTACAATGTAACCTTCTGTTTAAGTCTAATACATATACTTACGGTTAAAACCTGATCAAAAAGTTCCCGGAATATATTCCGGAAATTCGAAATGCAAGTGTATTGCTCAAAAATGGTATTATCACCTTCAAAGTGGTGACCCGTAACTGCAACGCTCTTATGCTAGCATTTGGTCCAACTCTCGAAACATTTCTGGAACTTTATTTTCGGTACAGCCATCAGAGCCGTCCTCGATTTTTCCATTACTTCCCTTCCTCCTCTAAAACACATTCCCGCATTGACTCGATGAAACAGAAAAAATTGCCGGGAGCTATATCAGGTGAATTCGATGGCTGTTGGATGGTCCACGGGTAATGATGGCACTGTGCGACGGTGCGTTATTACGGTACAAAATACACGATTTATTTTCCCACAAATCCTTTCATTTTTGGCGATTTGCTACCAACGTCCAATAATAAAGCGCAAATAATAGTTTTTATTAACTGTCTGACTTTCTTTTTAAAATTGTATTTGCTTCGCGTTCTCCAGGGCCTTCAGTGCAGCCTGACTGTCACAGAAAACTCCAATCTGTTTTCCGCTCCATCTCCACTAGGTTATCCATTCGGCTACTTTCAGGATGGCATAAACTTCTGTTTGGAAAACAGTTGACATTTCCCCCATAGCATAGTGATACTTATTACTATCATTTAAGTACCATCCGGCTCCAGAACCTATTTCATTCTTGGTCCCATCGGTAAAGAAAATATCTATCAAACCTCCCTGCATGCATTCTGGATTGCTCCATTCTTCACACAATGGAAACCGGACATCAAATTTCCTTCCAAATGAAACTGTGGGTATCAGGTCGTCTTTAGGTGCCAAAAATAATGGATACTGCCCAGATAGCTACTTAAAGATTTCTCTGTGTATCGAAGTTCCGTCTTCGTGCCAGAAACCATATTTATGGAGTCTACACATTGCTTTTATTGCTTCCTGTTGTATCTTAAGATCCAGGGGGAGCAAATCAAGCATAGCATTTAGGGCATCACCAGAGGTTGTACTCGTGGCACCCGTGATACATAAACATACACTTCTTTGTAGCCTGTATAGTTCCGTGCACTTTCTTGCAAAGCCTCCTTAAGGATTTATCCGATGTTAGCGCACAGACATCGTCCGCATATGCTTGGACATGAAAACCGAGTTCCTGCATCTCCGCTAGTAGAGAGCCTACGACGAAGCACCACAGCAGCGGAGAAAGAGCACCTCCTTGAGGACATCCTTGCTTGGCCCTGGCTCTGATTGTAACTGCTCTCACCAGCGGTTAACAGCCTCTCAGAAAACATGGAATATATCCATTTTACAATGGTTTGATTAACTCCGTGTCGTTCGGCAGAAGAACATATCGAGCCGAAAGTGGCATTATCAAAAGCCCCCTCAATGTCCAGCCCGGCTTCAATCTTGGTAACAAGATCGTGTACGGCTGATTCACATGCTTTTCCACTCTAGTAAGCGTGTTGATTTCTACTAAGTGGACTTCTCGGCAATACCCCCACTCGAATATGTTTCTCCACCATTCGTTCCAGACTTTTCAACACGAACGATGTCAAACTGATTGGTCTAAAACTTTTTGCTAGGGAATAGTCATGTTTTCCTGGTTTCGGAATAAATACTACTATTACGCGTCGCCATTGGGATGGTATATAACCATATGCAAGACAGGCTGTGAAGATCCTTTTCAGGGCCTCAATCAGCCTGTCTCCTCCTTTTTTAAGCATTGCTGGATATATTCCGTCCGGTCCAGGGGACTTAAAGTTCTCAAAGGAAGACAAGGAAAACCTTATCGATTCGTTTGTCACTATCCGACTAGCAATATACCAACTGTACCTCGAGGATCCACCGTTGCTACCGTTATTGTTCATGACACTCTCTTCTTCAGAGAGAGTTCTACTACCCTAAAAATGGGTTTCGAGTAGAGCATTAAACGTTTCCCCTTTGGAAATGGTGTATGAACCATCAGGTTTTCGAATGGAATCCATCCTTACTGAGCGGTCTAGATGAAGGACCTTACAAAGTATCGCTGTTTCCCTCATTTCTTCGACGTTACTGCAGAAATTTCTATAGGATTAAAGTGTGAAGCTTCGACAGTTCAGGGTTCCACCAAGGAACCGCTTTCCCCTGTCTACATTGCCTGAGTGAGCACAGTTCCTCAAAGCAATTGATTAAAGTACCTTCTAATTTCTTAGTATCATCTTCAATCATTTCTACTGATTTGAGTTTTTTCAGGTGTGGTAATCGCTCTGTTACAAGCTCACCATACCTGTCCCAGTCCACATTTCGAGGATTCCTACAGGAAGGTATTGATATTGTATCAATTCCCAGTCGCAATTCGATAAGACGATGATCAGAAAGAGAGTCCTCTTCCAAAACTCGCCATCGGTTGATTTGATTTCCAACTGACCTATTGGTAAGTGTTAAATCACTTACCTCTTGTCTCCTTTTGGTCACAAAAGTTAGTTTGTTACCAGTGTTTTGAATGACCAAATCGGATGACAGGATAAAATCTAGTAACTTGAGACCTCTGGGGTTGCATTTGCTGCTTCCCCATACAATGTTCTGTGAATTTGCGTCACAGCCCACTATTAGCCCCAGATTATTGGATTCTGCATACTTGACCACTTCTCTTAGCTCACTTGAAGGAGGTGGCTGTACAGAGTCGGATAGCTTCGGCACTGTTCCCACTATTCAAGTACTTTATCTTTGCAACAACGATATCTCCGGAGCATAGCTCTTTTAACATCGTGCGTTCGATCAACCTCGGCATGATAACACATGCTCGCGGTCTCACATTCCCTTCACAATGAAGTATTTGTCCCCACGGCATATCACCAAGACCACAGATACGCTTGTGACCTACCCATGGTTCTTGTATTAGTATTATGTGTGGGTTTGTTTGCAGTTTTGCATGCATACGGCGCAGGAGAACCGTAGACGCTTTGCTATGCCGCAGATTTATCTATGTAAATATTACTTCAGTCATGAGACTGAGTATATTCACGCTTTTTCCTCCACCTTATCCTGGACACAGAAATGGATTCGCCCCAAATGTAGGTGAGGACGGCACCCGTACTTTGAGAGTCGTGTCAAGATCTTTGTTCTGAACACGGACGCGTGTGAGGAGTTCTGCTGAACTGCAGGAAGGACCCGGAATCCAGACACTCCGTCGTACCACCCTTTCTTTGTTACTCTCAACAAGAATGAACTTGCTGTTTTCGCAGGCTGGAATTTTTGCTATCACTTTTTGCAGCCATTCTCGGGAAAAAGCATTGGAACAGTGCACCTTTACGATGTCGTCCGCCAGAGGTCCCTTAGCCTTTGCCTTGACAGGTAAAGGTTTATCTGCCTTGGATTGGATCGAGGATGCAGACATTTCCGAATTCCGTCTCTCGACTTTCCTCTTCTTTGCTTTTTTCCTCTTCCCGGTCGTTGGCACAGACCCCGTTTCGTTTCCGGAAGAGTGCAACGTTACAGAGGAATCCTCTGTTCTGCCACGCTTTCCCGTTTCCATTACAGGTGTCGAAGTTGACTGAGCTTGACTACTTATCTTAGCTAATGCTTCGGCTTTCTACGCCTTCTTTTTTCTTCGTTTGATCTGTCTTGCGGATAGACCAACACCTGCTTTCGAATCTCCAATAACTTCAGTCTTTTTACCGGTACTTACCTGATTCGCACCAGGTTTGACCGTTGTCAAAGACTTACTCGGTACCAAAGATCCATCTGAGTCTACTGAGAGATTGTCCGCCATCTCCACATCCTCCACAACTTGTTCAGTTGCTTCGGATCGTTTCCGACGGGGTATCGCTCACACTCACTCGGCCCTCCATTGGCATAGCCAATGCGCCATGTTTCACCACTAGTAGTTCGCTTCCTCCGGAACCCAGGGCGTCAGTTCCGGTCATAGGGCGGTGTGGGGTTCGGGCCTGCACATCCGATGCCCGAGCCGTCGATCGCTCGGCGGGAGGATTTCCCGAAAGTGGATTGCCTCGTGCAGAAACATCCATCGTTAACCTCCACATTGTAGAAAAAAAATGCATTTTATACCTCCTGCCAGGTTGTCGTTACGGTACTCTCCACATAGTACTTGGGTGGCCACCAATTCCGCCGTTCCGCGGATGAATGGATACCCAATTCCTATATGGAGCTGCCCTCTTAGTTCGTTGGAAGTTAATCTCCATAACATGGGGTTAAATCACCACTTAAGCCTCATCCCCGCGGCAAGGAGACCGATATTGCATTTTCATACAATACAGTATTTCCGCCGGGAAAATGTAAGCTATATAAGTGTAATGCAATGAAGCAAACGCGTTGCAAAATATTTAAAAGAAAGACTGTGAACTAGGTGTGGCTCCGAAAACATTAGAAGCGCACCACTTTGCATCCGATGGGTTTCCTTACATGGGTAATACACTCAAAAACTTAACGGTTATAGTGGTTTCACTACCATTGCACCGGTTGATGTATTCCAAAGTCAAGCTAATGTAATGAATTAAAAAAAAACAGTAAAAAACAAAGCCGAAACGCCGCTACTCAAATATAGCGGGGATGGCGTTGCTTAGCGGCAATTTCACCAATGCGAACGTTATAGTAATGATATAAAAATGAAACAACAATTGTAAATAAAAAACAGAAAAATGTCGTTCTGATTGACGGATTGCGTGCGTATAATTGTATCTCTCAGATGTTTTGTTTACATGCGCCATTTTCACATTTTGTTTTATTGCATTTCATTTGCCGACAATGCCGTATTTTTGTCTTTCCTTTTACTTGAAAGTTTAATTGCTTATTAGTCGGACTCGCACTCGCAAGTGGATTTGTATGCATATATGTATGTATGTATGTGGTTTAATATTTAATGTGCTCCTATTTCTATAAAAAATCACACGCACTTTTGTGTATATATGCACTACGTATGTGCATATATACATACACACCATATCAAATGGTAAATCCAATTTATTAACTACGTCGAACCATTATAAGATTCAGTCATAGTATACAAGCAACAAATCCATTGATATGCCCAAACATGTTGAAGCAGCATGTCTACACAACATTGTTTTTTACTTATTTCTTGCAACATGTATGCCGACAGAAATCCGTTACTGCATTGCCGACGGTGTTCGCAACCAATCGCAGTGAAAGTGTCTCTTCAATGGTAGCTGTCTCGACTAAGCAAGAAAGAACAAGGACAAGAAGCGGATGCCGACTTGTGGATATCCGCTGGAATGCTTAAAAATTCGCAATGCAAAAATTTAACATCCGGATTATCTGAAGTGATTCACTTATTCGAACTTCTTCCTTTTCATATTACAAAAATTTGTATACGAAATATGTAATACGCAAAGTGAAAATTGCTCATATTGTAAGATGGTGTGTAATTTTTGTTACCTTCTCAGTAAATTGCCTTGTTATTTTTATTAGTAAATTGCCTTGTTATTTTTATTTTTATTTACCACATTCGTATGTATTTGTATGTATTCCACTATGTACTATTAATAATGAGTTAGCCGTTTTTCAGGTCCTTAAAGTTGGTTTTTTCTCGCTTGCTAACGAATGTATGTATGTTGGATGTGTTGTTGCATGAATGCCTGGAATAGTTTATAAATATATTTGTATCCGCTAGGTGGCGCTAGAATCTAGTTATTTATAAAAAGCATATTTTTAATATGATTTTACTAATATTACGAATATATATCAGCAATATTTTTTACTAGGAAGTGCAAGAGGAGAGGAGTATTCGGTTTTTGCAAGCAACTTAAACATTATCATCCCGATACTGAATAGAAACTCCACGGGAGATTTCCTCCTATCATGAATAAAAATTCCTATACCTTTTTCTTCTTTTTCTCTTTCCTCGAACCACAAACGAACTTTAAAATAGGGTTTTAGGAAAAAGTAGATATCACAAATGTCAAAGTTGTGAGAATGCAGTATTTTCAAAGCAAAGTGTGAGGAAGCAGTACACGAAAATGTAAGAGTTTAAACTTTTCAATGAAATAAGCTCTTAAAAGTTTGTAAAGATGGTCAACTAGTTGTAAGTTGATGCAGCGAATTCCCGGAATTTCGAGAGGATTTCATAAAGGCAGCAATGAGGGGATTAGTAAAAGACTAAGCAACCAAAAATGCGCTTAATCTGTGTATATAATATTTTAATAGTAATAAGAGAAAGAATGTTTTAGTAATAATATTAATTTTTTTCTGAAGGAGCTTTATTTATTCTATTATTTAGTATTAAAAAAGTTCAATAATAATTTTAGTTGAATAACTTTTTGATTAATTTTTTTTATTAAAATTGCGCTACACTAAATAGGTTGACAAACCCTGTTGCTATTTCTTCGCTTAGGATTGATAATGCTTTGAAATTAATACATATGTTATACATACATACTATAGGGTGGGCCATGTAAAATTTGCTTTTTGAATCGGCTATAAAAAAAAAACTAATCAATATTTTTTCAAACTTTTTTTTTATTTTGAAGATTGAACATTGTCATTTATGAATGAAAAATAATATCGTTCAAATGACTGCCAATACAGGCTTTACAGTAGGACATTCGATCAACCCAATTTTTAAGCACATTTCCGATTGTTTGGGCTCCGATTTCATGGATGGCAACTTCGAGTTCGTGTTTTAGAGCATCAATCGTGTCTGGATGGTTCGCATAGCATTTGTCCTTAACGGCTCCCCACAAAAAATAGTCCAAAGGGCTTAAATCACAGCTCCGAGGCGGCCAATTGATATCGGAATTTCGGCTGGTTATTCGGTTTTCAAAAACGGTAGCCAAAAGTTCGAGTATAACTTTGGCAGTTTGACAAGTTGCACCGTCCTGTTGAAACCAAATGTCGTCCATGTCATCCTCTTCAATTTTTGGAAACAAAAACTCGTTGAGCATGTCACGGTAACGCTCGCCATTTATTGTAACCGCGGAAGAAGAAGAAGACTCACCACTTTGGAAATAGGTTCTCAATATTTTCCAATTTTGTTCAAGCGTATAGCGTCCCACTTCGTAAATGTCAAACCTTTAAGTAAATTATGAACACATTTGACATGTCATTTGTGTTACCATTCTCAAAAAAATATTATAGGTGCTTCAAAAAGCAAACGCTATATGGCCCACCCTGTATAAGTATCTCATATAGCGCCCATATACATTATTTTCTTCTGCTTTCCACACATTTATCCGCTTTGGACATAAATGTCTTTAAAAGTTTATTATGGGTGTATTGAACTAAAGAAACGTTTCCATCTTTCCGATTCCCGTTTGCTTTCCACCTTCAGCAAAAAAGTGCAAAATTTCATTAAATTAGCGAAATGTCAATTGCTTTTTATTTGGTCACATATGCATTCAAAGCCTCTATTACACATTTTGAGAGGCAGCTTGATTTAGTCAATAGTAATTATCAAATATGTAGATATGGAAAATTAACGGAAACTTTAATAAAAACTATTTTGAGTACCCACGAGGATTGCGACGATTTAAATGGTTTTGCTTTCTTGCGGTTATGTCTCCTTAAAGCTTTTTGCGCGTGCGTCTGACGCTTCAATTCGTCAGTGTCTTCGTCTGCTACTATTCGGAAGCCTATATTATGCACTGTTCAATAATTTTATTTACATTTTCCGATTTTTTTATAAACTTTATTTCAAATAGCTTAAATTTTCACACCACTTGAAACTGTCAAAAATACACAATTCAACTGTTAGGGAAAAATATTCTACGAGAATACAACGCACCAAAATACAACAATGCATATGTTGCTGTATGCCATTTTTTGACAACAAAATTGTATTCGAAGTGTCACCATAACTGTGTTTTAACGTTATGGCATTGCATAAAAACCGAAATGATGCGAAATTATGTGTTATCAACAGTGCCCACCTGATAAAGTTTATATAGAACTGTTCACGGCGTTGAAGCTCACTGCCTTATAGTTAGGTAAAAATCTGGCAGCAGATTCTATTAAAACAGCATAAATCTCAATAGTTTCCCAAATAAAACATGTCCACAAAGAAAATTTGAATTTTTGACTCATTTGAACTTATTTTGGCATTACATAAATTAAAATTTTTTTAATCCCATAATTTACTTTTCATATACTGTGAACATTTTATTGAGAAACGATTCACAGCTCGTACTTCAAATTATCCATATGCTTTAATCAATTTAAAAATTTCTAAATAAATATTATTACGAAACAATTGATTATAACAATGCAATTAGATGATGGAACCCGCAATAATTATTAACTTATCATTGAGAAGTATTACACAAAAAATAACGAAAAAACTAACGATTCAATTAAATTCATTCTTTCATTATTGCAATAAAATGATTCGTATAATTGAATAAGTATGAAAGCAGTGGAAATTCGTTTATCATCAATCGACTAAAAAACAAACTTTGAAACATGATTTTTCTAACGTTACTTTCGGGTATTTTCCTAAGAAATGTGTGATGTCTTCTAATTCATTTAAGTTACATAAAGTGAAATTTAAATCCCTTTGGCTTCCCAAGTGAATCACACCTGGCTTTCATAATCCATAATCGGGTGCTTTGGTGTGCCCTTTCCCATAAAGTTCGAATATTCGAATCATGAAAATTTTCTAGTATTGAAATTATATTTCTATTCCACTCTCTTTTATTTGAAGTGCCCCAGTTACATGTTATATTTAACTTTTGTGCCAGATTACTAATTTCTTCAACCCAAAATATCTGTTTTTCTAAACTCTTTTTTGATAGTTTATGAGGCAATCTATTATCATCATATTCAAATAACGTTTTGAATATATATTTTAAATGAAGCTGCAGTGTGTACAAATGAAAACTTGGAACATTTGTCTCCAAGAGAATGCAATAAGATGGCGTATTACTCGGGAGATGAAGAGTACCCTTTTTAAGAAATAATGTTGAATTTTATCTACTTCTTCAAACAATGAGTTTCCCCATACCTGAGCAGCATAACTCTGGATTGCTCTAGTCACCGCTAAAAACAGTTTCCACTTTGCCGACAACTTAATTTTATTTTTACTAAGAAATGTGCGCCAAGTTGCATTTATGCTATTTTTCGCTACAACATTTCTATGTTCTATATGTTGCTTGAAACTGAGTTTTGATGTTAGCTTTACACCCAAGTAATTATATTCTTTTGTTATTGGTATAACTTCGCCGTGAAAAAACCACTTTTCTTTTTCTGCTATTCTACCGCCTCTCCGAAAAATCATTATAGCTGACTTAGATAAGTTTACTTGCATATTCCACTTTTCGCAGTATTTTTCTAAGTTGCTTATCGTTTTTTGAAGAGCACCAACCTCATCTGCCAATACTCGTATGACGATATCGTCAGCATATAATAGCAAACGGATATTTAACTCATCTATAAAGAGTCCTCCCTCCAAGCAGTCGTGCAGGTCATTCAAGTAAAGAGCAAAGAGCAAAGGTGAAAGCAGGCACCTTTGCTTTACTCCTGACGATATTTTGAATTTTTCACTCATTTCATCTCCTACTTTTACTATCGAACATGTATTTCTGCTGCTATTATATTATATATGTTATCTACGGTTGAATGTCGCTTTCTGAAACCTGCTTGAAATTCTGTTATAATATTTTTATTTTCTACCCAGCTTGTGAGTCGCTCATTTAGGCACTTTAAAGGAGATAGATAAATTGGCTGATTTAAAGAAACGCCCCCGCTCCGATCCAATCCTGCCTATTGGAAAGACTGCTCTCGCACGACCCTCAAACTCTAGTTTGCGGTAGAGAGATATGTTCGAAGTTCGGAGAAATACGGTGTTAACTGCCCGAAAATGCTACCATGTCCCTTGAGAGATTGTCTCCAAAGGCCAATCTCCTTAAACCTGATTGTACTTTGAGCTGCGATGGAAATGACGGAAAAGTCGATGGAAAGTAAGTGCAAAAGGACATTCAGGGCAGCACTGGGGCAAGTTTTGAATTCCCCGGTGATGCCAATGCATGCAGTCCTTCGCACCCTCCCCAGTTTAGTGATATTATAGCCCTTCCGAAGAGCTCTTTACTTAATCTTACACGAAAATTTTTTACGCAACAAGACATTATTTTAGAAATTATGGCTTGTTTTGAGATTCGCTTTGAGAAAATTTCGAGCAAAAAATTGTTTAGTGACCTTTTTTTTCTTCCAAAGTCGTGTAAAGGAAGACCGTGTAAAAAAGAGTTGGGTGTATATATCTACATAAATTAATTATTAGGTATGTATAGATATAGATAATGGCATTTGAAAAAATTAACCAAACCCTTACCGTTTGTGATTTCATATGTATGTATAAAAAGTGGTATTTAATATAGAGAAGGTGGATAATAAGTAAATTAAATGAAGTGTAATAATATCTAAAATTAATTTACTATCATATACTACTAACTACATCATAGATATATGTATGTATGTACGTTTTTTTCCTGAAAAATTTAATTTCGCTGAAATATTTCAGATATTGAAATCTTCAGCCACAGAGCAAAATTTTAATACAGGATGAGTTATGGTAACCTTACCATTATGAAGCATTATTCACGTATCATATGTGTATGTAATTCGGCTTCTTTGATCAAATGCAAGTTATTTGGTTTTTTTTCATTTCGTATAACTCACCATATGTTTTATGACAAATTAAAAAATATTATTAACGCTCGATAGAAAATAAACCGAGCGTAAAGTCACCATCCATCCATTCATGCTGCCAAAACAGACTGCGACATCATCAACTGCTAACTTTCAGCGTCAAGCGAAATGTATTCCTAATTAAAAAGTACTACAAAGCACCAACAAAATGCTACATTTTCGGTTTTAGTTTTAAGTGATACTCGTTTCATGGGCTTTACGAAGGCATTTCAAAGACAAAAAACTGCATCATTATCATTTTGCAACCCATATTGTACGATATACTCGCACACAGTAGTCAAAATAAAAACAAACAAATTCTTTTGGATTTACATTTCGAAGAAGCGTCACTGCTGAGCCTGTGCTGTAGTCGAATGGATCTGAGCTTGACTTCCATGGGATAGGTTCCGTGTTCGTAGCCTGCTGTGAACTGGGAACATCAAATGAAACAGTTTTTTTTTTTTTCAATAGCAGGCAATAACAAATCTCCGATAGATTGTTTTGCAATTAAAGAGCTTCTCATAAAAATAAAACCTATCTGCCGTCCCAAAGCGGCATACAATTTTAGGTCCTTCCATCCGTGGGATAGCATCAAAACGCACACTATAAATTGGAGGAGAACTTCGGCCATATACCTAACAAACGATGTACTCGTAACTATTTATATATAAATATAAATAATAGAATCATAAATTATCATAAAACTCATCATTACCATTGAATTCACATATAAATTAGTCAGATAACACGTCATAAGGCATTTAGTGTGCCCATAAATCCACCGGTGGCGACCAATTCACGAGCATTAACATACTAATGTGGCACACTGCGGTGCGAGATGTGCCCTTATTTAACCACACGCCAGACCATTACAGTCTTACAACACCGACCGAGCATCCTGATCAAAGGCAGTGATGTAGCCGACTTAATCACTCCGCTCTACGCTCTGACCTATACTCCCCAGAAAATCAACGCTTAGCCCAAGTATTCACTGGGAACGACCATACAATCGGTAAAAGTTTCTTGGAAGGAAATCGGGCCGTTTGTAAAGTAAATTTATATGTTTGCGCGTGTGCATCGATGGCAACGGTGGCAGCGACAGCAATTAACCGTGTAAATACATGCCTACGCACATGCACCTATGGATGTATGTATGTACAAATGTGCGTATATGAATACCCCGTAGGAAAGCATGCACTAAATTGAGTACCACCAAATTTAGCCTCGGCAGGCAATGGCAAACCTACGAGTGTATTTCTGCCAGGAAAAAGCTCCTCATAAAAATATCTGCCGTTCGGAGTGGGCTTGAAACTGTAGGCCCCTCCATTGGTGGAACAACATAAGGGCATACACCACAAGTAGGATGAGGAGCTCGGCCAAACACCCAAAACAGGGTGTACGCGCCAATTATATATTAGTGAGTAGAGCTTAAACATTTGTATCCCTCATCAAATTTTATTACGTCGAAATAAAATAATTGACAATGAAAGGCTGACCAGCTAGTTTCCCTTAAAATATGTTTTTCGTAGGCTTTATTTACAACTAAATCTAATAAATAAATAAAATAAAATGGTAAGCCGAGTAACGATTTTTTGTTAATTTTTACTTGTATAGTGGCCGCCGTAGCCGATTGGGTTGGTACGTGAGTATCATTCGGAATTCACAGAGAGAACGTTGGTTCGAATCTCCGTGAAACACCAAAATTAAGAAAAGCATTTTTCTAATAGCGGTTGCCCCTCGGGAGGCAATGGCAAACCTACGAGTGTATTTCTGCCAGGAAAAAGCACCTCATAAAAATATCTGCCTTTCGGAGTCGGCTTGAAATTGTAGGCCCCTCCATTTGTGGATAAACATCAAGACGCACACCACAAGTAGGAGGAGGAGCTCGGCCAAAGACCCAAAAAGGGTGTACGCGTCAATTACATATATGTGTATATATATATAGTAAGAAAGGAGGGCGTAATAATAATGGGTTTTCCTTTTATCTGTTAAAAAGTAAGTAACTTTAAGTATAGCAAAATTTTTGATATGCCATCCAATTTTTCCTAATTTTTATTAATTTCCGCGACAAAGTTCTTCTGAAATTATTTTCAAAATGATTTCCAACGAAGTCAGTTCTACAGGAAATCATGACTCAGTTTCACGAATCAAGCTGACCTTTATAAAAATATACAGCGGAAAAAATTGACACTTCATGGGAAGCAGCTGTAAATTAATCAATCGATACCCTACAGGGTTTGTTTGGATATGTAAATTATTTGATAGAAACGATATTGCACTGGCCGCGAAACAGTTTAGTTATTTGTGTATTTGGATAGGAATTAATTGTTTTCTTGAGCATCATAAATCTCTAACCAAAAGTGATAACCACAACCAACTCGAATGTTGTTATTGCAATCGAGTTTGTTTTGAATCCGTTTTAATATTTATTTAAGCATATACCGGTTGGTATAATACAGAAAATTGTCATATGCAAATAGACGATATTCGGAGGTCATTGTCTGCCTGGTTTTCTTTCTTTTTATTTTTTTTTTTTATTTAAAAAAAGTTTTTTTATTTATTTATTTTTTTTTTTTTTTTTTGTGGAAAATTATACCTTAAATTCAATTTGCTAAAATTCAAGCAACTCTTCACTTCGTGCGGCAAATCATGAAAAGGCGTCATTAAAGGGAGTAACTTTTTGAATGCGATGCAAGCCATCTGTTGTACTCGTTCATGCAAAGCGTGCGCCTTATGGCACATTCTACAGTCGTCTTAGTTAGAAATCGGCATTAAAATTTATTAATTGAATTTCTTTGTTTCTTTCCTTTTTTGTTCGCCGAAATATGTTGTAAGAACATGCAAATCAACGCCAGGTCCGTTGCTACGCCATATACATATGTACATATATACATACATTCTTGCATACCAACTAGGCGTTGCGAAAACATTTTGAAAGTACAAAAAAGTGATTAAGATAGAAATAAGGAATTTTTCCAGCCGTGAATCAAACTTTTTCACGTTTGACGGAATGCTGTACATTACTACTTGCGAAAAAAAAGAAATGGAAATGCAAAGCGCACAGTATTTAAAAACATGATATCTTTTAAAATCACTTAGGCTCCGAGTTTCCAGCGGGTACATCTAGTTAAAAAAGATTCGAAATCTTTAATGTTCCTACTGCTTCAAAAATCCAAAATAAATGTAAGTTCTGATGGAACTTTCTTTCCACACTTAGTGAAGTAGTTGTTAAATTCTGTCAAACAATCTTTAAAAAGGCGCTGCTGAAAATTTGGCACAATATACCATTTGCATTGGGCGGTCATCGTAGCCGAATGGGTTGGTGCATAACTACCGTTCAGTAGTGCATGGTTTCAAATCTCCGGGCATGAAACATCAAAACAACTATAGAAAAGGTCTTCTCTAACAGTAGTAGCCCCTCGGCAAACAATGGGACACCTCCGAGTGTATTTTTGTCATGAAAAAGCTCCTCATAAAAACCATCTACCGTTCGTAGTCGGTTTAAATCTGTATGTCCCTCCATGTGGAACAACATCAAGAGTTACACCACAAATAGAAGGAGGAGCTAGCCCGAACACCCGTTTATTTATACATATATATAAGAATATATTCTAACTGCAGGCGCCTGCAAGCGTATGGGAACTTCGTGAAACGGAGGAACATATTTATGAAATAATGGGATGTTTGAGATATTCTTTCCGCCAAGTGATGTGCTCTTCAATTTTATTCTCACATTGAGAGAACATTCGGAGCAGAAATGCAGTCATAGATTTACCGTTGGCTTGCGCTAAAACGAAGGCGCTTGAAATAGACAGCAGGGTTGCAATTTTGATTTTTTTTTTTAATTTCTTTGGTCTCAAAGTCGTGAAATTTTTTGTAAAGTACTCTAACTTGTCAATCCGTGTCTATAGACTTTGACAGACTAGAGGATAAAAACAAAATCGAAATCATTTTCCTGTCGTTTTCGCTCTACCGCTGCTACCTGTTTACATAATATGCCTTGAATAAAGCCACTATGTGTTCCACATTTGTTTGCGATATTTCAATGATCTCAATTAATACTAAAGCTTTGGTACTCACTGCCAGCCTCCATAGCCGAGTGAGTTTGTGTGTAACTATCGTCCAGTTGAAACATCGGGTTAGAAACCCACAGTAGGCATGAAACATCAAATCACAGAGAAAGCTTTTTATAATAGCGGTTGTCCATCAGCAGGCAATGGCAAACCTTTGTGTGTATTCCAGCTTCTCTCATGAAGTTTCTCATACCAATCATCTGCAGTTCATAAAACTGTGGGTACCCCCATTGTAGGTCAACATCAAGATGTCCACCACAAATTTGAGAAGAAGCGAGCCCAAACCTGACAAAGGTTATGGGTGCCAGTTAGACAATCGTTCGGATGGACTGAAACAAAAACTTCCCAGCCAGATTGTTATGCGCCAAATAGCACAAAAGATAAAACTTAAAATGTTTTACCTAAGAGGCGCAACACTGACTCAACGTGCTTGTAGATATGCATAAACACCAGAGAAAGGATTGAATTGAAGCTGTTTAGTGGTGCACAGAAAATTTTCATTTCATTTCATTTATTCCCCAAAATCATTTTAACATAGGAGTTTACAAAGTTAAGACAAAAGCATTGTGGGTTCTGGTTCTGTTTTCCCAAAACAAATAATAATTTTCGTGCTGTAACGTGGGTAATATTTGCTAATAAATTTACGCAATGAACTTCCCATTTGTTTTACTTTTCACACACTGTAAAATAAAATACCACGAGATATAAAAAATTAATTGCACTGACACGCGGTGGTATTGAAGCGTGTTGATTCATATCTAGGAAGAACTTTCTTAATTCATAACAATTTAACTTTTGACTAAAATTGCTACTACGTGGTGATTATAAATCGTTGGCTCATAAGCTGATTCGAAGAAATGCAATTGAGCTCCTATTTTCAATTTCATGAGGTACATAAACACATTTCTGCTCCCTTTTGAATATTAACGCCTACAGAGAAATTTCATGAAATATTCGTATATGTACATACAATATTTTAATGTGCGATGGTAAAAATAAGTAACATTGCTGGTAAGGACTCCATTGGGTTGCATTGGTTCTGAGTTGAATTTCAGTGGCTGCTTCTCAAGTAAATTATATTTCCAACTAATTAGAGATATTTCTGGTTCCAATATTCCCACAATATTAAACAGAATGAAGGGCAATAACAAAGCAGGTCATTCAGAAAATCCAGTCATAGCATGTTTTACTTTTGCCAGGCCTAGTTTTGTCGAAGGCGACGTGGAAGTACGGTGTCCTTACTCTACAGTCTAGAGTAGGTGATGCTTGCATTGTATGCATGTATGTGTAAAATGACTATGGCAAACCGAGGTTCTGTGTACCTTTACGACGGACAGTGTCTGTACCTAAGGGAATTCTTTCGTACCATGACTCTCTTCCGAGTATTACTACGCGATACCTCTTGTTGAAAGTGTCCTAATGCTCACTGTCCTAATGCTCACTGGCCCAGAAAAATTTCTTTGTTAATGATGCACCCAAAATTGTACTTTGCGATATTTAAAAAAAAAAACAATTTATGAAATGTTATGTATTTATTTATACATTTTAATAGACCTTTAGACAAGAAAAGCAAGTCATTTTCTAGATAACAAAATTTAAATAATCACTTTACTTCATTTTCAATTTATAACAATACAGTGCATGTACATATAACTCATTGGCAGTTTATTACATAAACAAAAAAATGTTAGTTGAAATAATAAACGTCGAGAATCCCACAATCTTGGCAAAAAAATCTGATGCTCCAAATTTATAGGCATATTAAATTTTTTATAGATTGAACATCTCAGGATTGAATTAGGTATTTTTGGCAGTGGTTCTTGTAGATTTTTGTTTATTTATTATATTTATTTGCATATTTTATCTATCGAACAATAATGTTTAATTAACAATTACACTTAAATTATGGCATCGTATTCAGAATATCAATAAAAATTGAAGCACGATGATACCTCCGCGGAACATTAAAATGTATTCTTTCTAAAAGTGACTTTCGAAACTCCTTGTATAAAGCAAAAAATAAAGTTAAAGATAATATTGACCTTCTTTTGTCGATTGGTTTCAATTTGGGCAGAGTTAAATGTGCAATATATGAAGGCAGGGGATCCGAGAAGCCCAATTAACGTAGGGCAAATTTTAGAGACATCTTCTGCATGCGCTCTATCCTATTAATATGGAATTGGTGGAAAGGGTGCCAGAGTAATGTAGCATACTCCAGACGCGAACGAACAAAAGAGGTGGAAAAAAAGGTTCAGATTGAACATCATCGAGAGTGGCAACGCACTTCCTTCGACTCATTACGAGCTTGTCGATCAACATCATATGTGAAACTTTGTCAAAGGCTTTAGAAAGCTCGGTGTAAATGCAATCAACTTGGCACCCAGAAATCAGCCACATTTGTAAGTGTAGAACGGGCCTGATACAAATCCGTGTTGATTCGGTCAAAATGAACTCTTAACTGAGCAATATATTTTATCTTTGATGACGCATTCAAACAGCTTAAATACATTAATTATCTTCGAGATAGGTCTTTAATTGCATATATCACTCTTATTGCCGCTTTTGAATATAGTTTCCAAGCAGCATTGAATTTTCCAGAAGGTAATGACTTATTGAAAATCATTTTCAAATAAAATAGCCAAAATACCAAAAGACCAGCTATGGAAAGACCGGTGGTTTGGCCATGCTTCTATTTTGCACTCTCTGAATAGTCACAAACAAGAAATAGACTACTCTATCTCTAGACTCACCTTTGAAAGGCTCTTCAAGACGAATATACCGTCAAGAAGGGAGTGGCAGACACTAAGGCCATGGAGAAGGGGTAAATAAATTTGTATACAGATGGTTCCAAGCTAGACGATAAGGTTGGCTATGGAGTTTTCTCGAAGGAATTAGGATCGGAACTATCCGTTCGACTACCACACTACTACAGCATCTAATAGGCAGAGGTACTAGCTATAAAAGAAGTGGCTACATATCTAAATACGCACGCCGTAACAAAAATGACTATAGATATATTCTCGGATAGCCAGGCGGCCATCAAATCAATGAATGCGGCTTTACTAAGATCAAAGGTTGCACAGGAATGCCGGGCAGCTCTAAATGATATTAGTGACGTATTCACGGTCAGCCTTATTTGGGTTCCGGGACATAGAGATATTGAGGGAAACTGTAAAGCTGATGAGCTGGCCAGAAAAGGTACTGCTCTTCAACTGTGATAAAAGTACCACTGAAATACCCGTGGCCACGAGTAAACTAATAATAATAAAAACCACATTATCCAAGAGGCCAATAGATCATGGAGAAATGAAGACATGTGTCTAACAGCTAGGCTACTATGGCCGCAAATAAACAAGAAAAGAACAAAGAAATTGCTTAGTCTCTCAAGAGACAGTATCTCGAAGGTCGTGGCTTGTTTAACCGGTCATTGGCTCTTTGGCAGGCATTCCTCGAGACTAGGAATTTTCTCCCATGAATATTGCAGAAGTTGCAGAGATGAGGAAGAGGAAGACACAGTCGAGCACCTCCTTTGCAATTATCCAGGCCCAGCTAAAATCAGAGCAGGTTGTCTAGGTAAATACTTTTTAATTCTCTTACAGAACTGTCTGGCGTAGGGTTAGCATCAATACTACGTTTCATAAGAGCCACAAAATGGTTCCACGAAGGAAGATAAATGAAGTTCCCGTGTAGCACAATGGTTTCACAACGGACCAACAGACCGACTACCACCATAACCTAACCTAACCTAACTCACGCAACTTCACTTTTCGATATTTAAACCGATTTTGTGGATTTTTTTTATGTCTTCTTGTGTTACCTCTTTTTGAAAAGAACAAAAGTATCATCACTCTTAGCGCAATAACTCACGAACTAATTAATATAATACCTTTAAATTTCAGCAGCTGTCTTTTTAAGGTTAGTACTAACTAAAAAAGAGTAAAAGATAAAACTAGTGCTATGTTCTCACATACATACATCAAGAATCTTTAACTAGTAATGAGTTAAGTTGTAGTTAAGTATTTGCAACGTGTCGGTACCGAAACAATAGGGCCTATTTGCACATAGCATGAAAATAATTGTACTTAATCTTATCCTCAGAGGATTAGGACTAATAAAAATATACTTTCACTGCAGGCGCGACAAACGTTTCAAACACTCTCCGTACTTAGTTGCTTGCAAAAATGTAATCCTAAGTTGTGACGTTCGTAGGAGGACCAGCAGCAGCAAAAACATTTGTAAATAATGAGAAGATTCAGTGAGAGTATTTCTAATGAAATTTCCATGTGTTTACGACTTATTTCGACACAGAGGTGTTGCTTGTGTCTAAACACACTTCCTACTTAATACCAATTTTACAAGATTAAGATTATTGAACTAAGGGGAGTCCCAACAAAGAGCCCAACCAAAGAGTTGGTTTGACAGGATTATACCTATTTTGGTACTAAGTTGGTGCGAGTTTTATAAAGTCATTATGGAGATACAGGCATTTACAAAGAAGAAGGCGCGCCACCGCCTATTTTTCAGTATTTTACTTGAGGTATATTTATTTTTTTGAGTAGATTATTTGTACGAACTTCGAGTAGTGTTGCTTAATTTATGACAGGCATCGTGCACATCAAGTTTATTTATTTATGTATTTAGTTATTTATTTATATGTGTTCAGAACTCAAAATTCTTACAGACTAATAAATACATATATATTTAGACTTACTAGACATACGAATTGAAATAAAATAACAAAGAATATTTAACATTAATTTATTTTGTGAAAGAAATTTACAAAAGCTAAATTACGTAAAGTCAATTTTGGCCCTCTGATTATATATACAGATGGTTCAAAACAAGACGACGAAGTGGGATTTGGAATCATTTCCAATTCCCCTCACATCAATCTATCATTTAGATTACCCGACTACTGTAGCGTATTCCAAGCGGAAGTATGCGCTATCTGGTATGCTGCGAAAACTCTCTTAGAAAATAGAATATCATTAGAGGATATCCGCTTTTTCACCGACAGTCAAGCGGCCGTTCGAGCACTCAGCTCCTCTTATACCCACTCAGATGTGGTTCGATCCTGTCTCTTATCTCTTAACGAGATAAGTGTTCAGAATTCTGTCCAAGTTATCTGGATGCCGGGTCACAGTGGATTCGAAGGTAACTGCAAAGCTGATGAGTTCGCAAGAGCTGGAGCTGCGAAATCAAATGTTAGTAACTTACCCACAATCCACATTCCGCTCTCAACATGTAAATTGCTCATTGATCGAGAATTTCACAGCATTGCTGATCGGAGGTGGCGAGTGGAAACTACTTGCGTTACGACCAGACAAATCTGGCCATCCTACAATCTGAAACAGACAAAAACCCTTATAAGTCTTTCGAAACACGAACTAAGGCATATAATATCTCTTATCACCGGCCACTGCCTTTTGGGCACTCACACACGTCGGCTCGGGGTTCCTCAAAACGACCTGTGCAGATACTGCGAGGACGAAGATGAGGAAGTATCGAACAGACATTTGCTGTGCAGTTGTCCCGGTCTAGCCAGAAGTCGACTCGCTCTTCTAGGCTCTCCAACAATTGACAATCTTTCAGTACTCTCGAACCTGAAAATCGAATCTCTCATCAAATTTTCGAAACGAATTAATATCTTTGACCAAAACCTACAATAAAAATCTCGGTTAGGTGGGGAAATCATTTAAAATAATGAGCTCTTGGGCAACACAACGGACCCAACTTGCGGTCTATGTGGCACTCCGATGCGGGGTCACCCTTAAACCAACCAACCAACCTACAAACATATATAAAAATTATCCTCGTTGTTTTTACATAGAGCCGTTGCACACTTGATATTGAAAACTGGAAACAATTTCTACATCCCAAAGTGTTGTTAGAGATTGCGAAACTTTGCTAAATACCAACGAAATGAAGCTGAAAGAAACCCTGCAGGTAGTGCTCGATGAGATTGTCGCGCTTAGAGCAGAAAATGTCAGAATTGTTACTACATATTGTCAATGCACAGTGCGAAAATAATAAACAGGTACTGTAATTTGTAAAACTGAAATTCGTCAATCTGAGCTTCACTCTATACAAGCCACTTTACGTTGCTATGAGTTGCTCTCTGCGATTTCTCTACTCGCTGCTGGCGTCAAAGTTCTTCGCGCTAATATTGGCAAAGATAATAACAACAACACACAAAGAGTAAACAAAACTGTTAACTCTAAGTGCACCGAAAAATCAGTCTTATCTTTGACACCACTCCGTCTGAGTTGCCTCTTGCTATTTTTTAAATGATCATAAAACTGTTTCTTTTGTTTGCCTTCTCTGTTATGCTGCTGCGCTGCTGCTGCTGCCGACGTTAATGTAGTCGACAATTTACTAACTACGGATGCTGTCTCACGTCGTGTAACTGTGCCTAATGCAAGAGAGAACTCTCTCTTAATATGCTTTAGTTGCTTCAAAAACATGGATTCTTGATCCCTCTTAAATTAGTTCCTGTTAAGAAGAACTCGTGCATTGAGTGGAAACATTTGGCTTGTTTCAAGCTCGTAAAGAAAGGCACTGACTCCTACACATAAAAGAGGATTAATTTCAAATTGGGAGTGTCTTTATCTTTACTGAGATTTAACCGCGAAATACAATTTTCAATAAACGACACACTTGAATAGTTTGGCCACAGTCGAAAGTTTTAAGATGGGTCTATAATTTCGTACATAAAATGTGTTTACTATTCTTGTAACGTCAATTGTTTTCCACTCATCTATAAACTTCCCTAAAACTAGAGACTACTTCGAAATAATTTTGAGCGACCGAATGAGGGGCTGGACAGTTTTTCAATAGCTCAGCAGATAAACTATCCACAGCGGTCTGTACGGAGGAATTAAGGGATAATATTCCCTTAGCAATATCTTTGGAAGATAGTATTAAAGAACTATAAATAAGATGCGATTCCATATACGAAGAAAAACTTGTTAAATAGTCTGTATCGTCATGAACAAAGTTCGACTTAAAGTAGTCCGCGAATAAGTTAGCAATATCAAATGGATTCTCAGCAATCTTTTCGTCCAAAAAGACTGATGTAGGTATTTAATGTAGTTCCAAAAATATTTCGGATTAGTTTTTATGTTTATTTCTGAATATTGTATTGGTATCTCCTCTGCTGGTTACCACGTGGATTGCATTTAGACAGATTTTCGTAAAGCGATTGACACTGTGTCACATAAAATTCTTATCAGTAAACTATATAATTTATAAAAACAGCGTAGAATTTTTATGAATGACTTATGCCGTTTTTTTACTGTAGGCGGATGATATGTTTGATTGTTAGGAATAACTAAAGATCAGTCCGATATTAATAAACTTCAGTGTGACATTAATGTTCTTCATTTATGGTGTACACTTTGAACATAAAGAAATGCTTCGAGAAGTCTTTCGCTAGAACCAAAAATGTTCGCAATACGTCGTATTGTAAAGGGGTTTTCAATTGGCGCGGGACGATTTTGGCGGTGGCAGCCATTTTGTTTTGGTGGCATCTTATTATTCAGCTGTTTATGCCAAATCATCATGGCAAGTTACACGATTGAACAGTACGTTCAAATGATAAAACTTTATAAACATTGCGCGCATTGCGCCCATTTTTCGGTAGACGTGGTTGCCCTTCCAATTTCTTATGGCCCATATTGAACCATATGGACCTAGACGACATGTGGTTCCAGCAAGGACGGCGCTACATGCCACACAGCAAACGCCCTTTTATTCCATTTCAATATCTACCCGCCCTTTTTGAAAAACCCTTTATTTCAAATAATATCTTGAAATAAGTTAATGAAACTACTTAGACATTATTTTTTACCTCAATAGTTACATTAATTTAGTTATTCCACAGTCTTACTCTGTTCTATGTTTTGTGCCTCGTAACACTGCGAAGTTTACTGACCCGTACACGTTAAAAATATTGGTTACGATCTTCGTCTGTTCTCATCTAGAATACACTATCTTTATTTTGAGGCATTACAATCAACTTCCTATAGCACGAATAGAGCGGATACAGCAAGTATTTTTTGAATTTTTCTCTTCATGTCCTGAATTTTGAAACACCTATACCTCACCTCGTTTATATTTTGTCTTATGTTATATTAATAAATCTGAAAACTGTCAAAGTCGTAGGTCTACTTTGTCATTAACTTTTCACTACAATGTTATTCAAGGAATAGATGACTGCCCTTATCTCTTAGAAAGGGTTAGTTTTAATGTTCCGAAACACAGCCTACGACTCTCTATCGTTTAATCTCTTCTTTGGGCAAATGCTCAAACCAAGTTTGCAATCAGTGCTGCCTTATACAGAGCCATGTGAAAGCTCAATATATTATCCCAAAATGTTAAAATTGACTTTGATTGGTTGGTTGGTTTAAAGGTGACCCCGCATCGGAGTGCCACATAGACCGCAAGTTGAGTCCGTTGTGTTGCCCTAGAGCTCGTTATGTTATATGATTTCCCCACCTAACCGAGATTTTTATTGTAGATTTTGGTCAAAGATATTAATTTGTTTCGAGAATTTGATGAGAGATTCGATTTTCAGGTTCGAGAGTACTGAAAGATTGTCAATTGTTGGAGAGCCTAGAAGAGCGAGTCGACTTCTGGCTAGACCGGGACAACTGCACAGCAAATGTTTGTTCGATACTTCCTCATCTTCGTCCTCGCAGTATCTGCACAGGTCGTTTTGAGGAACCCCGAGCCGACGTGTGTGAGTGCCCAAAAGGCAGTGGCCGGTGATAAGAGATATTATATGCCTTAGTTCGTGTTTCGAAAGACTTATAAGGGTTTTTGTCTGTTTCAGATTGTAGGATGGCCAGATTTGTCTGGTCGTAACGCAAGTAGTTTCCACTCGCCACCTCCGATCAGCAATGCTGTGAAATTCTCGATCAATGAGCAATTTACATGTTGAGAGCGGAATGTGGATTGTGGGTAAGTTACTAACATTTGATTTCGCAGCTCCAGCTCTTGCGAACTCATCAGCTTTGCAGTTACCTTCGAATCCACTGTGACCCGGCATCCAGATAACTTGGACAGAATTCTGAACACTTATCTCGTTAAGAGATAAGAGACAGGATCGAACCACATCTGAGTGGGTATAAGAGGAGCTGAGTGCTCGAACGGCCGCTTGACTGTCGGTGAAAAAGCGGATATCCTCTAATGATATTCTATTTTCTAAGAGAGTTTTCGCAGCATACCAGATAGCGCATACTTCCGCTTGGAATTTTATATATGTAACTATCTCCTCTTTGCAACGGAGTATCTGAAAAACTCGCTAGCTCTAACATTAGTAGGTACAATAAACCTTAATCTAGTATAACAATTTCCGCGATGACCTTAACGTGGCGTTTAAATCTTCGAAATCAGCCGAATACTTTCGAAGATCATGCCTGACCAAATAAAAATGTAAACAAAGGCGCTAGAAAAAAAATATTAATTTTTGTATAGTGACGGTTTCTGGAAAATATATAAACAAATTCTATGTCACGTGACCTGGTTCTTGTTCCATCAACCTATCCGTCCTGATATTGGTACTTTGTCTCTTCAGGTTATTATGAAAAGTATGCATATGTTTGTATCAAGTACATTACACCATACGTATGCACATACATACATACTTCCATATGAAATAAGAAATGTGTAGCACAATTTTTTCAAGGGCGCATTCTCACTGTATTCCCATCACTCGACATTTTTATTACTTTGCCTTAAGTAAGTTCTCTATCAGCTTCAATGAAACACGCGCCATAGAATAGATTACAATTCCAGAATCGTTATGTGTTAATACGAGTACGCAGTGCCTGCATTCGGCGGAAAGAATGAAAAATGACCAATCAATGTTACACCCAATTCAATAAAAGCGTTTCGTTGTGAAACGAGAAGGTAGATGCATAAACGAAATACAGATGTGTATGAATGTGTACAATGTGTGCATAAATGCTTGCGTTTGGCGGTGGTGCATTTAAAGTCAATTGCCTAAACGCCGCCACGAAGTGCAAAGCATACGAGTATTTGTTTAGGGTAGCCAAAATGTGACAGTTTTTGTTTGGAAAAATAGAATTTATTGATGAAAAATGTCGAACTCAATGTTGCTGACGACCGAAAAAAACAAAGTTGCAGCTGTTGAGATTTCACTGCATGTTACGTAGGGGTAACTGCAGGCTCAGAGCTATGTTCCAGTTATCTGCAGGGGAGGATGTCTCCCAACTAGTTGACTAAATAACTGACTTCTTGCTCGAAAGCTGCTTACGATTAAGTAAAACTAGATTTAGATTTCTATCCCATATACCACAAATTATATTTGTTTATATAAATAAGTACATAAATTTTAAAAATATGTATACATTAGTAGCTACAATCATGCGTGATACCCACTCGTCAGGTGGCAGTCCTTCCCATAGTCACTCATATTCAGTTGTCGTTAGCGGTAGTACGTGCACATGGGTACTCTAATAATTGATAGCATTTGTATTCGGTCGCCACCCGCTTTGCTCCTGCGCAGTCACTTTCCTACATATTCTTCCTCAGAATATGGAAAGTTTCCAACATGCATACAAATATTTATTTCAAACCGTCCCGTAATGCTGCTTCTTCGCCTAGGACGAACGAACACAATTAGGGACATATCAACCTTTCGAAAAAAGTTCTGGCGTTTGTGTGTATGCCTGTATGTTTTACGACATTGCTCGCGACTGGTGTGCCCACATGCCTCTATAGGGAGTCTGCTTGTGCGATGTTGGCATTGCATTTTTTCGAAGTTACTTCTTTGGTGTCTATTTTTGTGCCATAGATGGACGGCAGAAAATTCAATTGTATGTGTATCGTATTATATGCACCCCGTCTGCGTTCCGCCCGGCACACCATGAACAGTATTGAATGCTTCTAGTCGTTGTGGATAGTTACTGATCTCTCTCTGCGACGAATATGATGAGAATCCTACTGATGGGCTGGTCATTTGCTGCTGCGATGGTTGTACTGGTTGCGGTCGATCTGGCAGGACTAGAGGCTGTGCTTGTTGATACTGTCCCTGCTGGAGGTGGTGGTGAAGCTGCTGATACTGCTGATGATGCTGCTGATACTGCTGGTGCTGCTGCTGGGCGAACAGAGGAGACGACTGCTGTGGATATTGCCCGTAATAATAATTTTGGTTGTGCAATGATTGTCGCGCTGTTGCCGAGTCATACATTTGGCCACATTGTGGAAGCGTGCCCGGGGTCGGGTGAGCGTTCATTGGATTATTTGGATAGGCTTGGCCACTGACTATAGGGTATGGATACGCTGGTGGTACGGAAAGTGGCTGTCTTGGAACAATCGATTTCGAGTCAGAATTTGGGCAATGGCTGATGCCGATATATGCTTGGGTGGGTTGTTTTCCGTCCTTTTTCGACTTCATACGTCGGTTTTGGAACCAAATCTTGATCTGACGCTCAGTAAGTGATAACGCATTGGAAATTTCAAGACGGCTTTGGCGATTAAGGTATTGTTTTATGTAGAACTCCCTCTCCAACGTCAAGGTCTGGAAACGGGTGTACGTCTGACGTACGCGCTTTGAATCCTTCACACCTTCAACGACAAATAAAAATTAATTTAGCCAATTGTATATAAGTTGAATTATACTAAGATATTCATATCTTGTGTGTGTATACATATGTATATTTTCATTGAAAAGGGCGACACTTACTTTCTTTCACTTTCTTTCCTTTACGCGAAGTAGTGGTAGGCTCTTCTGCAGTATCTGTCAAAATTTGATGATTGATTGGCTGAACCTCTTGATACTGATTGACAGCTTGTTCAAGCGGCGACAAGGGTGGTGTGCTAATAGCGTCGACAGGAGATGCCTGCGTGGATGGAGGAGTTGTTATTGGTGCATTAGCAACTGGTGAGAGCGACAGCGATGGCGGCTCTGCTGTTCCCCCAACCGCAGTAGCTGATGCTGATGCATTCGATGGTGGTGGAGTGAGAAAGTCGGTTGGATTGCTTTGGTTTAAAAGTTTTACAGACTGTGAGGAGAATGCTTCCAAATTCCGAATGCCGCTGGGTGAAGGACGTGTGCTATAAATAGGTGCTGATAAATGACTGCCGGCACCGATGCTATCCTGATCAAAACTGGGTGGCTTATTAACGGTGTACACATTTGAGTTGTCATTGCTAGCTTCGCTGAATACTTGCTGCATTTGCGAACAAACTTGGCTTTGTGGATGAACATAATCTGGAGTGTATGTCAGTCTCTCGGCAGGATTGGTTAGTAAAGCCCGTAAAGTGCTGAGCCTTCCCCCTTGCCCCGGTATATCATTATTGAGCACAGATGCTTTGCGCTTCAATACCTCCTTTCGTCTTTCTTCAAAAATATTTAAATCCCTTGGGACAGTGTTGCAGTTATCCATCACTCCTCTCATCGAGTTGGAGGAGGGTGACCCCTCCTTTCTTATATCATTAATAAGTCTGTCATTAAAAATTGGTTCATTACTTTCAATTGATTCTTGTGATTGTGGCGACGTATTGCAGGATGTGACTGGCCCGCTCAAAAATACTTGGTCAGTGATTTCAATAGATGGCCTTATCGATTCTGGATATGTGTTGTTTACGGATGGTGGTGTTTCCGTTATTGCATTATTTATTCGAACTGGTCGGCTAGTGGCTTCTGAAGGGCAGTTGTTTTTATAATTAAATGCTTCACTTTGATTACTGGTCTGGAACGTAGGATTGCCGCAGTAATCATAAGCGCTATAGTAAGATGTTCCGATGTTATTATAAAACTCCCTGCAATTATAATTTTGCTGCTGACACATCATAGGTGTGTAGTAGCTGTTCGTTGCAGCCATGGTTGCACAGGAAACTCGTATTTATTACTTAATATTTATAATCACGAAATTATTTTATTTTATTTTTTCTGACGTTACTGACGAGCACAACGATGTGATCGCGTTGACGCTACTTTAGCAAATGTGCCGTTCAACGCTTCGATCCTGGCTAAAATACCCTCAAAATCTCAACTCTCATAAATCTTCTGCCTGCCTGCACTTTTACCTTCGTACAAAGCGCAGATTTTGGCACACGTTGCCTTTTGTTGTTGCAAACAATGCTTATACTGGTGTTCAGGACTTTGTTGTTGCGCTGTTTTGCTCGTCATAACACATAAATATACCTTCACATGACATTATCCATGCATGCTGTGTGCGCACAACCGGGCAAATACTAGGCTTTTCAATCTGTTTCATTTTCTTTGAGTTCTCTCTCATACACTGCACTCATTCATTGTCCTTACCGACAAGGGATGAGAGCAAAACTACATCTCAAATCACGAAAGGCAAGTCAGGTCAAGAAAATTCATTGCACTCTTTGTTGTTGGTTATTTCGTTTGTACGGAATAAAAATGCTGCTCTTTTGCGCTCTCGAGTGTATTTAGCCGAATCGCTGAGTGTGAAACGTCACATTGGTGCAATTGGTTTTGTTATTTGTGTAATTTCTTCTTCTTGCATTCTTGTTCGCTTTTTACATTTCTACATTATTCATCTTTGATGGGGGAAATCTTGTATTCTGTCATTCTCGATACATACAAATCAAATATCTCCATATCCGTATACTGCAAAAAATACCTCATATACATTTCTTTTCTCTGCTTTTGTGGAGAAATTTTATTCGAGAGATCGCAAAAGACGGTGTGGAAAACTTAAACAATTTAAAGAGCAATCTGGCTTAGAACTGACGCAACGCTTCATACATACAAACATATGCACTACACCTGTTGTGCTCTTTGTTACATATAAGCGATGCACATAGAGAGCGCATTATCAACGCGAAATTTTCCACGATTTGTACCGATGCGCTCACGCATTTAGTGCTAGCGCGAGTATTGTATGCATACTGTTGGCGTCAAAAGTACGTGTACACCACATGTTGACAAGTCTTGACTGTGTTTTTGTTTTTTTTTTTTTGTTTGCATACCAACTCCAAGTCTCAAACTTTGTACAAATTTTATAAAAATTCGACAAGCAAAATTATGGGTATGCCATTGCGCAAGTTTCAATTGGCTTAAAATTCGCGTTTCCTTCCATATAAAAAAAATATCTTGCATTCCAAAAATTCTGACTGAAAAATTTGACGTTTGTAAAAATTTGACACATTTTTATTTGTTTCAATATTGTAAAACATTTGAAACCTTATGTTATATGGGTTTTGGTGTTGTGTAAATTATATTTTTATAAAACAAAAAAATGTATTATATAAATAGTCAAAACTTGTCAATATGTGATGTACACGTATTTTTGACGCCGACAGTACATCCATTCGTACTTTAAGCATGACTACCTCCTACAGCCGGTAATTAAAGTGAATGCCAAAACAGAAATATTTTAAAAGGACTTGAAACGAGAAAGTGTTGTTTTCCTACTTCATCTAATTGAAATAATCATAAACATATTCAGTAACTAAGTTGAAATTCTAAAGGTAAAGTAAAATTACAGAAGTACGCATGTATGTATATATGTATGTATATGTATGTAGGTATTACAAAAGAAAACTACCGAGGCCGACGGACAGCGTAAAGTAACACAATGGTCCTTCTTCTTGTAGGGGATTAGTCAAATACCTAGAACTTTTGTAAGCGATTCTTTCATGGTCACAGAAATTTTTTAGGTGCAACTTGCCGCTGCAGTTTGGGAATATTTCAGCGAATACTACCTTTATTATTGTTACTAAATAGGCAACAGCATCTTTGGATGAGCGCATTTTCGCGGAAATGCACAACTAGTCGAAAACGACACGCCGGAGCTAGCAAGCACGACACGTCATATTATAAACAATAATCGCAACAATTACAATTCACAACGGTAGCTACTACCGTAGAACAGAAACCTCGCTAAATGTAAATACTATACGTACATGTATGTGTGCGTTTGTCACGCCCATCAATGCCGCGAAAGTAATTTAATCCAGTTACGGTCTGCATCAAGAATACAATGCACTTGTGCAAATATTATAGAATATCTGACTATAAGTGAACAAAGGTATATTTAATTTGAGGTAAAGTGTTTTTGCATATGTATGACTTAAGGGCTTAAATATCCTGAAGTACTGCGTGTAACATTGTGTAATGCTTTCGATTTCACTATGCTCTTATGGGCACATATGTAGGTGCACATGTGCGCCATCTCTCAAACAAGTTGCTGGGTCGTTTGTACCCAATTATCACAAGACGAATGTACAATAAAAATATTCAATCATTGGAATTAGAAGAAGATACAGGCTATTGGAATAGAAAGTACTAAGTATACCGCTTCAGCGTATATAGTACTAGCTTTAACCCGCGGCCCCGCTCGCGTAGGAGTAGTTTTGAGGGATTTAGGATATGTACTACTGTGGGCAAAAAGTAAGGTGAATTTATTTGTCAAACTTCGTGGGATTAAAATTTCGCTCTAGTTATTTTTTTCATGAGTTGGCAGCACTGTTCATAACATCTGGGCCAACTTTCATGTGAATGTCATTATTAGTAATATATTTACGCGTGTGTTTACCAAACGACCAAGAGTGCATTTTTCGATTTTTACAATGTCTGATTTGATTGAGCAGAGAAGTGCCATCAAATTTTGTTTGCGGAATGAAATTTCGGCTGCGGAAACGTTTAGCATGTTGCAGAAGGCATTTGGTGATTCGACCATGTCGCAGAAAAATGTTTATAAGTAGTACAAAGACTTCAAAGAGGGTCGAGAGCGTGTTGAAGACTTGGAGCGCTCCGGACGACCATCGACGTCAACAGATGACCAACACGTCAATAAAGTGAAGGAGTTAGTGCTCAAAAATCGTCGGTTGACTGTTAAAGACCTTACTGATATGATCGGAATATCAGAAGGATCTGTGAAAACCATTTTGAAAGACCATTTGGGCCTACGAAAAGTCAAATCTCGTTTGCTGCCGAAAACTCTCAATTTCTTGGAAAAAAGTCGTCGCGTTGATGTGTATGAAACAATGCTTTCAGACTATCAGGACAAGCTCAAATGCATCATTACGGGAGATGGGACTTGGATTTATGCTTACGACCCTGAAGCAACCGACCAATCAAGCGAATATCGTGCTAAAGGCGAGGCCAGACCGAAAAGATCACGTCAAAGTCGTAAAAATAAAGGTCATGATGACAGTTTTTTTCGATTTTCATGGTGTGGTGCACTATGAATTCCTTCCACCTGGCCAAACTGTTAATAAGGAATATTATTTGAGCGTTATGCGTCGTTTACGTGAAGCAATTCGTCTAAAAAGACCAGAATTATGGGCCAACAACTCTTGGTTTTTGCATCACGATAATGCACCGTCTCACACTGCACTCGTTCTTCGTGACCATTTCGCCAAAAATTCCACGCATATCGTTCCGCAACCACCGTATTCGCCTGATTTGGCTCCGTGTGACTTCTGGCTATTCCCAAAACTCAAGAGACCACTCCGGGGAACGCGTTTCGAGTCGATTGAGGAGATAAAACCTGAATCGAAGAAGGTGCTGATGGCTATACCGGTAATGGACTATTTGGCATGTTTCGGGGATTGGACAAATCGTTGGCATAAGTATATTTCATCGAGAGTGGATTATTTTGAAGGGGATGAAATTGATTTACAAGAATAAATAAAGATTTTCATTTTACAACCAAATTAACCTTACTTTTTGCCCACAGTAATAATTTTAGAAGGTTATGTTGTTCAAGAATTGATTCATTCTATGGGAAGCAGATTAAACGGTGTTGTAGATGCTCAGGTAGCTATGCAAAGAACTGATTGATATTTCATGTTTCAGAACTAATTATTGTATTTTCTACTATTGACTTATGAATTATTTATATTAGCTATTCGCCGTAGCCGAATGGGTTGATGCATGACTACCATTCAGAATTCGGAGAGAACGTAGGTTCGAATCTCCGTGAAACACCAAAACGAAAAATAAGTTTTTTCTCATAGCGGTCGCCCCTCAGCAGGAAATGGCAAACCTCCGAGTGTATTTCTGCCGCGAAAAAGCTCCTCATAAAACAATATCTGCCCTTCAGAGTCGGCTTAAAACTGTAGGTCCCTTCACATGTGGAGCAACATCAAGACGCACACCACAAATAGAAGGAGGAGCTCGGCCAAACACCCAAAACGGGTGTAAGCGCCAATTATAAATATAAATATATATATTAGTAAAAGAAAACTAAAGATTGCAAGAAAACCATGGAGCAATTCATATTTTCCTAAGCAATATATCTGAATAGCGCTGGATTTGTAGATGTCAAACCACTTCCTTGACAAACTTAGCATGCATTTTTCTAGGCAGTCAATTTGTCAAGCCAGAGCGAAAAAACTGCTAAACAAGGTTTTGAGTCGACGAAGTAATGAAAATGGTATTTCATTCTTACGAAGGCGCATGTTAGAGCTTTTTGGCGTCACTGTAGTGATTTTGTATATTTAATGTATATTTTTTTGCGTTTTTGTATTTTTTATGTGCATATGAGTGTAGAATTTCAGCGTTGTAACTGCTTGGCGATTTGATGTCGCTGCCACTACGCATGATTGGAAGAGACTAGCGTGTGGTGAGTAGGTGTCAAATGTCAAAGGAGAAAAACGCACAATAATACATAAAGTTTTCCTTAGTATCCCCTTAGTATATTGTACACGTATTATACATACGTATTTGTGGTGACTTCGGTATATATGGATTAGCTAGCTAGGGAAAGGGTAAATCCTCAAATGCTTCGTTCACTCGGATGTAATTAAGACTTGGATCTCTGTTCTGAAATCTGTATTGATTGCAATCAGGCTCAGAAACAGAGTCTTGAGGAGTTTTGAAAATTATATACTCGTACACCAATACCAAATATCACGAACGTCGAGTTATTTCTTTACAAAACGTGATACAAAACAGATGAGTTAACCATTTTAGCACAAGTATTTAAATAGTTTTATGATATTATATATATTAATATATTTTATACACATTTCATAATATTAACGGTATTTATGTATATTTTGTATTTGAAATTACTTTTTATATGTTTTTATACGAGTACCATTTCGTCATTTCACATTTCTCTCCTTTGCAAAATAACGGCTTCCAAGGGCCATGAAGTTAACACAGAAATTAAACAAGCAATAGGAAGAAGAATAAGCGAAAGGGAGTAAAAAGCCAATAATTAATGTACACATTTGCACACAAAGGTTCACTTATTTTCTCTACTAACGTAATTCAATCTTAATTTCGCCAAAAATACATAAATAGCGGTTTTCGGGATAAGCCGCCTCTTGCAGTCTCTATATCGTGGCCGCACACTATTGCCTTGTAATATTCGTAGATCACCTGATTTCAACAGCTGCATACCTTCATTCGGACAGTGCTATAGCATGCAGCGACCAAGTAAACAGTTTTGCGACTGTACTTATAAATAACGAATCCCTACTAGTATTATAAATGAGAAAGTTTATATGTTTGTGGGCTTATGCGTTTATGAGTGTGGATGTTTGTGACTCAATCAACGTGAAAACAACTAAGCGGATTTGCATGAAATTGGATTGGAAACAGGCTGATTTTTCAATACAGCTGCCACCTGTTAATAAAGTTAAACTAAATTTTATTAATATATTCACCTGTATTGTAGAGGTGTTAAATGAAAAAATGTTTTGAAGAGGGCTGTCACCTGTTTAAAAAATTAACTTTGAGTAATAATAATAATAAAACAATATAAAAAGGTTTGAAAATTGAATGAAATGAAATTGAATTGAATTTTGCAAATTTCGAATATATTTTTGAGTAATACAATTTTTTGAGAGATTAATGAAATTCAGTTAATTAGATAATTTGCAATAAATAAGTGTGAGTATCACATGAACGAAATTTAAGGAAGCTTGTTTTAGAAAATATTTTTGTAGATGGTTGCCATCTACTTGATTTCGATTTTAAAAATAAGCTAACTGAAATATTTACACACGGTTGCCAAACGAAAAAGGTATGAAAAATCTTTATTTGGAATATAACTTTTAATAGGGTTGCCATCAGTTCAAAACTAAATTCGGTAAAATGAACATACTAATGAATACTACTCGGAGGTCCCTAAAATTACTCCAACCATGTGTGCGTTTTTCTAAACTTCCTTTGTGTTTTATTCGCAAGTCAGTTCTTACATTTTTTTAATTTTATATAGGTATACCAGGAAAACAAAACTCTAATCAGTGGAAAACGGCTGAAAAAGCGGGAGCTATGAAGTGAGGTGTTTTGCTCAATAAAATTAACCCCTAACTTGCAGTAAGGGATGGCTAAGATATATCAACATGCGTTCATATATTACTGTCATGTAGAAATTCGAACATAAAAACACAGAATTACTATGCCACATAGCATAATACGTTTCTAAATTCTATAGAAAGGAGATAACGAGTTGACTCCGCGTATTTTAAGTTATGGAGGCGCAGCAACGCATGCCGGGTATTATCTAGTATTTCATACCAGTACGATCTAAAGTACTTAGCGCTTTCGGTACTGATAACACAAAATGAGTGCCTCGTTGTTTGTAGAAATAGCACTACCGTTTTTACTTGGTCTTTTAAAAGATTTCCATGTTAATGCAAACTGGACAATCTGGCAATTTCCTTTTTCAAAAAGGTTTTGGAAATTGCCATTCTTTTCAGTTTTTGTTTTTTATCCGAGACAGTAAATTTTAATATATCAGATAAGTAGGTTGCTACCCCACCTATCCTAGCTTGGTGATAGGATGTCTCTAAGCGCCTCCAAGCATGTGTCCGCTTAAGGTATTTTACTTCCCATATCGACAGAGCTTTTCACGATTCGGTCCGATGGAGGGCAAAGAACTCTGCGTGGCGTCAGATCTGTCCTCCTATATGCTTTCACCACATGGAACGCCATCGCGGCAATTACGAGACGCCTGCAAACTTTGTCAATCGCTGTCTACGCCGTAATTTATGAATTGTTTGCCGCTGCTTTAGAATCCCTTCCAAAAAACTGGCCAAGGAGTGGGTAAGTCATATATCACCTGGATACGCTCAACAGAAGCTGAACTGAACTCATTTGGTCTTACTTACAAGTAGAGGCGTAGTTCTATTTGTTCTGCGATTTATATCAACATAAATCGAAAACCATATTAGTATAAAAAAACCGTCATCGTGACTGAATATGTTAGCGCGCGTCTATTATTCGGTAGAGATCCAGTATCTCGAAACCAGCTTAGACACGAAACACCAAATGAACAGATAAGTTGTTTTTATCGAATTGCGATCGCCATCGACAGGCAATGGTAACCTTCCGAGTGTATTTCTGCCATGGAAAAGGTACTAAGCTAATAAAGGAATATCGCGTTAAATACAAGTTTTATGTACTTATAAAATTTTAGATAAAAGTTAAAAAACAATGAGTATGAAAAGGATAGATAAGGAAAATGTGTATGTAAGAAAGTGAAGCAAGATCATACGCATTCACATGGAGCCGCACATTTTTCACAACGCCATTAAATAAATGCATACATATGGACATTTAAAGTTGGCATCATTAGAGCGCTGAGAATTAAGTAATTTTATTGATTTAACTATAATATTAAATATAGCGAGTGTGAAACCAAGGCGAATCTATAAAAGGTGATAGCACTTGACTCCAACTCCATTCACAAGTATTTTGTTTTTGTAAAAGTGATTCTTAATGCCGCAATTCCCAAGAGAATGTAAATAAACAAACAAAGCAGCAAGCCATAAACAAATGAATGAATTCGCCTTGTGTGAAACTGTATTTATTTTATGAAACCGCTAAATAGTGAACTATGGTTCGGGTTTGAGGTATATTCATAGTTCTAAGACTCTAGCTCATGGGAAAAACAAGAAATCAAGATAATATAAATGTGAAAAAATAGTCAGTTATATGCCTTTGTACGGCTTTTATTTGGCATAATGTTTTCTACTTTTAAAACGCTGTTGAAAACACTATCATCCACATCTTATTGAGTAACTAAAGTTCTGTAGTTCACTAAGCTGATTTTTTCCATTTTGGTGGAAAATACGGAAGCGTTTGGTTTTTAATTTTCGTAACTCGGCCAAACACCTAACAGAAGTGTACGCGCCAATTATTTATTTTTTATTTTTTAACTCAATTTTATATCATTTGATGGAATATCCTCTTCAGCTGAAATACTGATAAAGACCAGTTCATGGGCAAAATGTAGGAATTCCCATTATAAATTGCTTATTAATGCATCAGAAGCTACAAAAAGATACTGCCACATTAAACTCCAATACAACATACAACAGGCATTTGATCGAGTTTGGCACCCGGGAATTTTATATAAAACTAGCGTACCCTCGCCCGCTTCGCTAGACGATAAATTCAATGATTTGCTGAAAGAGAATAAAATTAATACGAAAAAAAGCAAATTCTTTGATACAATTTCATTCGAACTTTATTGTAACACTTTTTGGTAGACAACGTTTTTGGTTTTTTCATCTTTCGTGTGAATAATGACGATGGTTTGCCAACTCGTGAGCAAGCTACATACAATTGTCCATGAGAAAAAATTGGGTATTCTAAATTAATACCGCACATTTGTAGAGACTGTCCTTGCGCCTTATTAATTTTCATAGCGAAGGCAAGGCGAATAGGGAACTGCAAACGTTTGAAATCGAATAGTAAATCCGCCGGAATCAGTGGAATTCAGGGTATCAAAATGTCTTCTCCTTTGTACTTCCCTTTCAAAATTGTTGCTTCGATAACGTTACCCATTAGCTTCTTCACAGCGAGTCTGGTACCGTTGCAAAGTCGGGGCACATTACTATTGCGCAGCATAATAATCGGTGCTCCAATTTTTAATCGTAAATTATGAGGTGGTAAGCCTGGCAAATCGAGTGAGTTTAAGAATTCAGTTGGATAATTTACGACCTCATCTTGATCAGTAATAGTGTCCATTGACTTATACGCAACTATGTCACCAGGTATTTGATCTAAAATAGCTGAATTTATATCATTGACGTCCTTATTTTTCCCAGCTAAAATTGCTCTTTCGCTGAGTCAATCATGGTTTTTGTAGTGTTGAACTATGTTTGGAAATACACTCTGTATCAATGCCTCTTTAGACTGTGCAAAAGTGCAGAAATTGTTAGGCAATGTTATCATTCCTGTTGTTTTTGAAAAAAGGTTTATTTTTTTTTGGTTAAAAAGTGTTTTTTGAAGTTTTGAAAAACACTTCGCTCTAACAAATTTCTTCTCAGTTAATTGCTGAAAATTATTGTAAATATTTTGAAAAAACTATTTTTTTTTAATTTAACGTTTTTGAGAAAATTTTGTTCATGAAAAAATTTCATTATTTTGGAAAAGTTTAAATTGATTTGTTAAAAAAGATTTTTTTCCGCTTTGAAAAACACCCCCTCGAAAAAATGTATTCTCTATTAATAGTGGAATATGAAATGCTTTGAAAACACCTTTTTTTTTAATTTTGTTTGGTTTTCAGAAAATTTTGTTTTGAAAAAATTTCATACCCTTGAAAAAGTTTTATTTTATTTTATTTGTTTAAAATTTTTGAAATTTTTTTTTTTGTAATTTTAGAAAAAACACCTCTTCGAAGAAATTTCTTTTATCTTTTTGAGGAAAATTTGGTTTTGAAAAAATTTCATGCTTTCGAAATTTTTTTATTTTACTTTATTTCTTCAAAATTTTTGAAAACAATTTTTTTTATAATTTTCGAAAAACACCCCTTTGAAAAAATGTTTTCTATGTGTCATAGTGGTATTCCATTAACTTTTAGGCTTATAGTCAAATACTTACAAATATCTACGCTTTCACAAATAGCAACAATAAACAAATTTCCTCAAAACCAAAAAATTTACTTTTTTTCTAAAAAAATTCTAAACAAACAACGTAATAAATTTAGAATTTTGTGTTCACGAAAAAACAGTATTGTTTTTATTGTATTAACTGAAAACCAAAATGTTGCAAAAAATCAAAACAAAACTAAATTATTTTTTTGTGTTCATTTGGTCCATATGTTCCATAAAAAGTTGATATGGTAAATAATATGCAGGTTCTGATACACGCAAATTTCCATTGACCATTATAGTGACAGAATTATCGATCACCAATTCCAACAGGATTTCAAAATCAGAGTTGGAATGAGTTGTTGCGTGGTGTACTTCTGAAAAAAATGAGAAATAAACAAAATAAATCTAAAAATTCGAATTCTAACTTTATCTTGTGTATGTTCTTATTACCTTTGAATTTTTGCAATGAAGCACCATTCATTTTAAATTTTCCAAGAATTTTTTTTATCATTTCGCGTTTCTTTCCTTTTTCATTCGATTCCAACATTTGTTCATAGCCGAAAACATCGTTTGCAAACGCATTCATTTCCATATAGAATTGGTCAAAGAAAGCATTGCTCAATTGAATTGAAACATTATTTTCATAAATACTTAGGACCTTAACTAATGCACCTTGGTACATACCTAACGCAGATATTCATCGCGACCTTGACATCGATACTATTGATGAAACAATACAAAGCGCTAGCAGAAGACACATAAATAGACTATAAACGCATACAAATCCTATGATTAGAAGACTACCAAATAAAGAAAAATCTACCCAAAGTCGACTTAACCGTCAAACACCAACAGATCTTGCAAAATCCTTGTAATCAATTGTCAACTAATCGTATATGTCATTGTTTGTTAACCACTTGTTTTTAAATAATATGTATATATTTCTTCTAAATGAGCTTGGGGGCAGTGGCCCTTCAATATCACTCTCATTCCATCTTTTTGTAAATCAAATTACTTATTGTCTAACGACAGGTGTAATATTTTATGGAAGAAATAAAAAAAAAAAAAAAAATTTTCATTCGAATCATTTGAAATTTCTGTATACAATACATTTCTGTATCACAATACAAATACAAAAAATTCAAAAAAAGTTGTACACATTAAATGAATGTCGATTCGAAACTTACTTTAATCTAACAATCGAGCAAGTTTTGTTTTGGACAATATTTTGATTTTTTCTTTTTTTTATATGAAGAAAATATTTAAAAGAAATTTTTTTTTGCTAAAAACCTTCCCCTAGTGGATCCCTATAATATGAAAAAAGAACGAATAAAATTGGCCTCGTATCGGCCCAAAAAAATGCGGACAAACGAACATCATTTCATTTTTATATATATAGATTAAGAAAATACTTCCCGCTCCATACTACTTATTACTGAAATCATATTTAACTAACCGAAAGTATTATGTTGTAAATCAAGGCGTAACATCTAATATATACTCCATAAATGCTGGTGTGCCGCAAGGCAGTGTGCTAGGTCCGGTTCTGTATACAATATTCACTGCCGATTTGCCAGTGTTGGCAGATGTAAGCATTGCAACGTATGCTGATGATACAGCTATAATTGCAACATCTCTGACCCCAGAAGGAGCGTCGCTGAATGTACAGAAAGAGCTTTATGAAGTAGAGAAATGGATGCACAAATGGAGCATTAGAGTCAACCCCCAAAAATCTACACTGGTAACTTTCACTCTTAGAAAAGGAGACTGTCCTCCTATCAATCTTTGTGGTACTCAAATACCACCAAATACGACTGTGAAGTATCTTGGGGTACATCTTGACAGAAGGTTGACCTGGGGATCACATATAAACTCTAAAGTGAAGCAACTTAACCAAAAAACAAAAAAGATGTATTGGCTTTTTAGTAAAAAATCGCAGCTAAGCCTGAAAAATAAAGTAAAAATCTATAATGCAATCTTAAAACGGATTTGGCCTTACGCTTTACAACTCTGGGGAACAGCAAGTCACTCCAATGTGGAAATAGTCCAACGTTACCAGTCAAAAACTCTAAGACTAATAACAGGTGCTCCTTGGTTTGTGAAAAATGAGGAGATACATAAAGACCCCAATATTCCTTATGTTAAAGAAGAGATAAAAAAATATAGCAAAAAAAAGTATATTAATCGACTCGACAATCATTGTAATACCCTAGCTATAAATCTGTTAGATAATAGTCAAAGTATACGACGACTAAAACGATTCCGAATATCCTAACATAAAATGGCATATAATGGTTAGTCTCAGTGGAGACTAAACCATTTCTGTTAAGTACCTAGGTTAAGATTACAAAAATTATAACATTTGCTTATTGTCGTCAAGATAGATTGCAAATAAAAGTATACATACAAAAAAAACAAAAAAAAAACATTAAACTCCTACTACATCACAAGTATCCTTGGTGAAACCACATATACAAACATAATTTATGATAGTAGATTTAGTATTATAACACTTCGCCAATCTTTATTAAAAAAAAAAATAGTTCTAACATTTTTTCCCTTTACAATATTTTTTACTCATTTACGACGGAAAACGAGATTGACTCAGCAATAGCTTTTTTCAACGATTCCATCATCAAAGCCCTCACCCTTTCGACACCAAATATAAAAATTCAACAAAAAAGGAAACTCCGTAAAAAGTGGCAAACTACTAAACATCCCGAAGATAAGGCAAAACTTAACAAATCAACAACTGAATTAAAAAAATTATTAAAACAACACCAAGATAAAACGCTTGAGAATTACATACATAACTTGGGGGCCAAGGCAGTTAACAATTATTCTCTATGGAAAGCAACTAAAAACTTAGTCAAAGCAGTTCCACATAAACCTCCCAGCAAAACACATCACGGAACTTGGGCAAAGACCAATAAAGAGAAGGCAACCCACTAGCTGAACACTTTAAAACAATATTCTCAAACGAAAAAGACAATCAGCATATTGAACAAAATTTAAATACGAGTGACCCAGAAAAGAGAATGAAAATGACAACCACAACAGAAATCAGATATCATTTGAAAAATCTGAACAGTAAAAAAGCACCGGGCTTCGATCTAATAAATGGTAAAATACTAAAAGAACTACCTGATGTAGCAATTACATATATACGACAAATATTCAACAGCATATTAAGGACACAATGCTTTCCACGCCTCTGGAAAGTTGCACAAATAACGGCAATCCCCAAACCAGGTAAAAGTGCATCAGAAACGACATCATATCGCCCTATCAGTCTCTTGCCCATTCTTTCGAAAGTGTTTGAAAAAATACTCTTTGCCAGATTAGACAAAATTCTGATAGAAAAAAATATAATACCAAGCCATCAATTTGGATTTAGACGACAGCATTCAACTGTGCAACAAGTCCACAGAGTCCACAAAATATTAAATGATATGGAAAATAAAAGGTTCTGCATAGCTGTCTACCTGGATATTGCAAAAGCTTTTTGACAGGGTGGGCATAAAGGACTACTGCATAAGCTCAGCCAAATATTACCACGGAATCACTTCACCATTCTCAAAAGTTATCTGGAAAACCGACATTTTTTTATAAAGTTCGAATACGAATGCTCAAGCATGATGCAAATGACAGCAGGTGTACCCCAAAGTTGTGTCCTAGGGCTTCTATTGTACCTGATATTTACAGCAGATATACCGATCCCAACAACAAAAAATTGCATGATAGCCACATTCGCGGATGACACGGTTTTAATGGCATCGGATAAAATAGAAAAAAAAAACGCAACTGACATTCTTCAACAAACAATAAATAACACCGTATCATGGTTCGATAATTGGGGAATAGAAGTCAACAAAGATAAAACGGTACAAGTAATATATACAAACAGAAAGCCTAAGAAACATAAATTAATAATAAAAAACAATGAAATAAAAATCCTTCCTAGTGCAAAGTACCTTGGCATAACTATAGATGAAAAACTAAATTGGAAACGACATATACAAAACAAAAGAAATGAAACCAAAAACAAGTTCAGACAATTATATTGGCTGTTGGCTAAAAATTCAAAACTAAGCCTTAACAACAAAGTAGTGATAAATAAATCTATAATCTCACCTATTTGGAAATATGGCATTGAAATCTGGGGCACAGCAAAAAAACCAATATCAAAATAATTCAAAGGACGCAATCTAAAATACTTCGAACAATAACAAAAGCAGGCTGGTATATACCAAACGACGTGATCCACAGCGACCTCAATATCGACACAATAGATGACACAATTAGAAAATACAGCATCAAGCATATACAACGACTAACAAATCATCAAAATGAACAAATGCGCAAACTACCACAATCGGAGAAAGCGAAGATTAAAACGATTAACTCCAACAGAACTCACAATTTAACAAAACAATAAAGAAAAACAAAATTAATAATAATAATAATTATAACACAGAAAATAATATAATGTAGCATAATCTGAAGCAAAATTGAATGTTTATCTAGCATTGGTTAGAGAACAAAGAATTCCAATACTACTTTAAAAATAATTACTTATTGTTAAAATTTAACAGATTGTAATTTAAAAAGGGAAATAATAAAAAAAAAAAATTTACGATGGCGGCCGCCATCAGTTTAATCAAGTTTTCAAAGACCTTCGTGACGGTTTCTGCGAAATAGTTTGTTCTATAATATATTAACCTTAAGGGCATGAATCTTTAATGAATTGTTCTTAAAACGTCGCACATTCACGGCGCCCTACAGCTACGTCGAGTTAGGTCAAATCGCACCTCCGAGGTGGTCTATTGACATCACCGAGACGGCTTACAACACGACTACCCAACTTGACTCGCCAAAGTTCGATTGTGGCATTGACTGTGTGGAATGGCGCACCAACTTGCTGAAAATAAAGATAACCAAGGCCTTGCCTTCAATTTTCGGCGGCAAAAAATCATTTATGACGCCCCTGTAACGCCCACCGTTGACCAAAATGATGTTTGCGGCAGCATTTTAAAAGAAAAACAAACCAATCATGTCACCATTCAAAATTTCATTCCGCACCAAATAGTCACTCCCTGAGGATGCATTGGCTTTCCGACGATAAAGTCCAGGTTTTCTGATACCCAAATGGGGCAGCCTTACTTGCTCATATAGCCGCCGAGAAAGATATATTTACATATACATATACTATGTCTTGTTTTCGTTTGATAGATAAGGTTTTACATTCACGCTTTAACATTTTTTAGTTGAAGAAGTTTAGAATCGAAGGGTTTGTTTCATAGGATCAACCTTTTCGTAGATGTATAGTTGTATAGTATGGTGGGTTTCATTTTTTATTATTCTTTATCAGAATTTCCCTGCACTGATATTTATAAAAATAAATATATTTACACAAATTTCAAACACCGCTGTTATGTCCAGCAAACGCTATATTTATTTTAGTTAGTATTACTTACATTTTGATTTCGTAGTTTGTATGTATGGTATAGTTTGCTTGATGGGAAACTAATCAATAAGCAAAAAAAGACTGACGCAATTTTATTGCCGCATTAATAAATTACCTTAACATTGAAATTGATCCTCCCTCTCTTCCACATCATAGCAAAAAAATCATCGCCCCTAACAGGATTTTCGCGATTCAACTGCGTTTTGGGGGTTGAACATATTCAGTTGTAAATTTATATGCATTTTACATGCTTTTGTGGTGAGCATATGAGCGTTTCTTGGGATGCGTATAGATAATAGATTATTTGTTATCGCATACTAGTCTCAGCATACTATGGTCACTCACTCGTTGACACCTTCAGCGCACATCGCCAGCCACGAGGCAAAAGGAGGCGAATGTGTTAATTGTAAAATGAGAAAGGCGAGCGAAGAGCAAATCTAAACCACCATGACGTGCCATGGAATATGGTACCTTCGCTCACTGCGTGCAGTCGCAGTACCTTAATAGAGTTCTGCCCACTTTAAGGCAGGCAACAGTCGCATGAAATCATTAATTATGAAGCACAACGACAACTGACACTCAGATTTATTACTGAACCACGATCGTCAAGCGGCAAGTAGAACGGTGTGCATCTAGTTTGTAAGTTTTCTGCAAATTTCGTAGCGTAAAGTGGGTAGGTATATTTCTCTTATGCATGCAACTAATTGATTTTTCAGATGAGGTCCAAACACGAGGTCCCTAACTATCTACACGCTACCTTATTATTTCAAAATTATTAGCAAGTAGATCAATTAGTTTATAACATGTAGATTTTTAGAACTCGAGCTGTTGAAGCTGTATAACAAGCAAGTCTACTTTGTCGGCTTACTCAGGGCGCGTGCCACTTTCTCTTTCGCAGCTTCAAAGGACTCAAATCTCATTCCTATAAATGCAGTTCCTTCCTTATTCTTTCACGGGCTCAGGAAGAACTAGGAGGCAGTAATATAGACTTATAATTTAACCTTGCTCAGGTGTGTGGTTACTTTGCGATATATGGATCAGCTAGCTAGGGAAAGCATAAATTTGCAAAGACTTCGTTCACTGGGAGATAACCATGACTTAGTGCTCTATTCTGACCTCAGTACTGATTGCAATCGGGGTCAGAAAACAGAATTTTGAGGAGTTTCTAAAATCAAATACGAATGAAAATACAAATGCTTAGAGTTGTTTTCTTACCATTGCAGTTGAAAGGAGGGCTTTGCTCTTATTGTGTGTATAGAGTGAACTGACTTGTAGCGTTCAGAGCAAAGTATCTTTATTTATAGGGGTTAAGGAAAGTAGAATATTGAGAGATAAACATTTGGATTGTAAATATTTGTACAATTTGGCTAACAGTCTACCAATTATTAAAAAAACAGGCAAACAGAAGAATGCTTATTTCAAACTTATATTATATTATAGGTTAGAGCTCAATTTTGAGCTGTATTTGGAAAATAACCTTTGAAGAGATCTGTTTATCATTTGTGCTACTTTCATGTTTTTATGCTTTGAAAAAAACGGTTGCTAATTTTACTTCGAAAATACACGGTTTTCGATTGTAACTAAAAACATTGAATTTTATTTCAAAATTCGCCAAAATCTGTTATTTTGTATAATGCAATCTTAACGATTCCCATTCGAAAGCAAAAGTTCCCCTTGAATTTATTCATTTATAATGCAGTACAATAAATTGAGTTTGAAAAGCAGTCGGTATCCATCAGGTCATCCCAAATTAATTAGCTTTACATTTTAAATACAATAAAATGCTACTCGCAATATTTTCAATTTTTAAACCATTTGAAAACAAGAAATAGTTATAAACTAAATTATAGCAAATTTCCATTTAAGAATCTTAACTCCTTCATAAATGGCAACCCTTATTTGTTAATATATTATATTAAGTTTTTACTAATATTTATTATCAGTCACTCCTCGGCGGGCAATAGCAAACCTCCAAAAATATGTCTAGCACCAAAAATCTCCTCATACGTGCGTAGTCGACTTAAAACTGTAGGCACCTCCATTCGTGGAACAATATCAAGACACACACCACAAATAGGGAAATAAACTCGACCAAACAAGCAAAAAGGGTGCAAGCGTCAAATATACTTTCTGTCAAAAAAATATCGGGAATTTTCATTTAAAATTTTTTTGTGCTGAAATGTTGGTACAATTGTCCTCTATAGTGAGCGTGATCTGTCTACTAGCTTATTTTTGGTTTTAATTACATCAGTCAAAAGCAAGTGTGCTCTGCGATTTTCACTATGGATAAAAATATCTCAACTCGTTCAAAGAGAGTTAAATTTCTTTCAAAATATTCATCGGAAGAAGGTGGCTGAAGACGTGCTTGAGCAAGTGAATTTGGATCCAACATTTATCCAAACAACCACGTCAAAGTCGGTCAAAAGTGACAGTCATGCTACTCGTTTTTTTTTTATTATCATGGTATTGTGCACTCAGAACTCATTCCAAATGGTTCCATAGTAAATAAAGAATATTATTTGGAACCTTTGAGAGAGAATGTGCGCAGGAAACGGCCCAATTTGGGGAAAGAAAACTCATGGATCTTGCACCATGATAACGCACCGTTTCACAAGACTCATACTGTGAACACTTTTTTGACCAAAAACTCGACAAATATCATCAAACAACCACTGTATTCACCGGATTTAGCCCCCTGTGACTTTTTCCTTTTCCCAAAACTTAAATTGCCACTCCGCGGACGCCGCTTTGTGTCGATAGAGGCCATTATGGCGAATTCGCTAAAGGAGCTGAAGAAGATCTCTTCAAACGCGTTTAAAAGGTGCTTTGATGACTGAACTAATCCTTGGCATATGTGTATTGCTTCGAATGTAGCCTATTTTGAAGGCGACAAAATCATGTTTGATGATTAAACAATTATATTGCGTTGTATTGAACAATGCGCGGTACTTTTTTGACAGAATGTATATATAAGTATATAAAATATAATCGATATCAATCAATAAGATATTCGATCTCATCAAAAGTGACTACTTTCCCTTCTAAGCTCCTTAACCCTAGCGGTATGCATTACTAAGCCGTTCATCTGACTATGATAAAATTTTATAAGAATGATAGAAAACAAGATTGCGCTATACAATGGCAGTGACAACAGTTCAGAAAATAAACAGCCGAACGTCTTCAAACTTCAAACAACCAAATTTGCGAAGCGTGCCGAGTACCCAAACTTCTTATAATATTAGTACATGCGTAGTTAAATGCCAATAAGTGAAACTAAGAGAAATAATGACAGTGCAATATCAAGTCGTTAGGAAGCCAATTGTCATTGAAAAGCAACAACAGAGCTGCAAGCAAACATAATAGCAGTAGCAGCATTTAAATGACTGAGAACAGCAGGAGAAACAATAAACATGCCATTAATGTTTGTACTCATTGGTGGATACAAAACCGATGTTGAGCGTCAGATGGTCGTTCATTTTCGTAAGGACATAACCTTCTTCTGCTCATCGGGACGGGAAAGCCCTTGAAAGGAAGATTACTTATATAATTTAATTAGGAATCTTTGAAGGTCATTTTTCATAACAAGAAACTATAAGTAGACATTGGAGTAGCAAGCAAGTTTGAAGGTCGGTGAAACTCGACGTCTTCTTAATCAAAACGAGGCGTTAAATGGGACAAAAAGTGATATTTAAAGAAACCTACTGTTGCGCTTCCGTTGATGCGCCCATAGCAGTGAGCGATGTGTGTGATTTTCCATTTTTACTGTGAACAATCACTGTTGACAATTGCTAATTCCTATGTTTGAAGCCATACTGAGACAATGTAATATATAGCTGAATAAAAAATATATTCGAATTGCTTGCATATAGACAACCATTGGAATGTACGTGCACTTCGATGGTGGTCATTGTATAGTGCCGAAAAACTAGCTGCTCAATTGGCTCTAATCACTTTTTAAATCAGGAATAATTCGAAAACAAACTTACCTCGTTTCAGAGTGACTTTTCGAAAACCTACAAGTTTATCATCTCGTTCATAAATTTTAGGTATTTCCCTCCATGGTTGTTCATTTAAAGCATTGATGAGTGAAATCAAATTGATTGTTTCATTATTGAATATTTTAACATTTGAAAATTAGTCTTTCGATGCCCCGCTGTTTGACAGCTCCCTTCGCTCGAAGAAATACATTCAACTTCATGTAGGAAGCTGCTGACTTGCCCATTTTTACTGCTCCATGCCTATGCCATCAGGCATTTTCGTTAGACATATTGGCTCTGCCAGTCCATCAATACACGACTTCGTCGTTGTCAGGGCCATATTTTATCCTATATTCACATAAACATTTGCCCATCTGATCATGCAATAGTTTATTGTTTCATTTTTTTATATTTATTTTTTACTTTTTCTCTTCAAAATGCCTCAGCATGTAGTCTATTTTCAAATAGTTTTTTCCTATTCTTATCCTCCGCCTATCAAGCAGCAGCACCTGCAGCAGTCTTGGCACAAGTTTATTATGAACACATTTCTATTAGCTTTGTATACATTTAAAATCAATATCAACAAAAGCACAATAGTTCGCATTATACACTCAATTTATAAGCTTTAGTACCTTACCATGGGGAGTTAATGATGCATATTGAAACAGCAAACACTGATCGCCTTCTGTAAATAATTCATAATCACATCAAACGAGGAGAGCAGCGGGCAGCCAAAGTCTTATGTAAATAAAAATCATTAGAATTATGCACTCAACTAACTTGAAGAGCGCACGTAGATATGTAAGTACCAATGTGTGTGTATTTTCATGAATGGTGTTATGTATTCGGTATATGGGCAATAACTGTATTTGCTCAAGTAAATAACTTCAGATAGGAATTGCACAAAAGCGGGCATTTTAGCATATACTCGTACTCGGACATTTTCGTTGATAAAAGAAAGAAATTCAGGGCGATAAGCTTACGAGCGTAGTGAATAAAAAAATTATAACAAAATAAATTATTAGAGCACCACCTTCTACAGAATAGCAAGTTTTAAGTAAAACACAGGCTCATTAATATGTACATACTGTGGGCAAAAAGTAAGGTGAATTTGGTTGTAAAATGAAAAATCTTTATTTATTCTTGTAAATAAATTGCATCCCCTTCAAAATAATCCCCTCTCGATGAAATACACTTATGCCAACGATTTTTCCAAACCCCGAAACATGCCAAATAGTCCATTTCCGGTATAGCCATCAGCACCTTCTTCGATTCAGCTTTTATCTCCTCAATCGACTCGAAACGCGTTCCCCGGAGTGGTCTTTTGAGTTTTGGGAATAGACGGAAGTCACACGGAGCCAAATCAGGTGAATACGGTGGTTGCGGAACGATATGCGTGGAATTTTTGGCGAAATGGTCACGAAGAACGAGTGCAGTGTGAGACGGTGCATTATCGTGATGCAAAAACCAAGAGTTGTTGGCCCATAATTCTGGTCTTTTTAGACGAATTGCTTCACGTAAACGAAGCATAACGCTCAAATAATATTCCTTATTAACACTTTGGCCAGGTGGAAGGAATTCATGGTGCACCACACCACGAAAATCGAAAAAAACTGTCATCATGACCTTTATTTTTGAACGACTTTGACGTGCTCTTTTCGGTCTGGCCTCGCCTTTAGCACAATATTCGCTTGATTGGTCGGTTGTTTCAGGGCCGTAAGCATAAATCCAAGTCTCATCTCCCGTAATGATGCATTTGGGCTTGTCCTGATAGTCTGAAAGCATTGTTTCACACACATTAACGCGACGACTTTTTTCCAACAAATTGAGAGTTTTCGGTACCAAACGAGATTTGACTTTTCGTAGGCCCAAATGGTCTTTCAAAATGGTTTTCACAGATCCTTCTGATATTCCGATCATATCAGTAAGGTCTTTAACAGTCAACCGACGATTTTTGAGCACTAACTCCTTCACTTTATTGACGTGTTGGTCATCTGTTGACGTCGATGGTCGTCCGGAGCGCTCCAAGTCTTCAACACGTTCTCGTCCCTCTTTGAAGTCTTTGTACCACTTATAAACTTTTTTCTGCGACATCGTCGAATCACAAAATGCCTTCTGCAACATGCTAAACGTTTCCGCAGCCGAAATTTCATTCCGCAAACAAAATTTGATGGCACTTCTCTGCTCAATCAAATCAGACATTGTGAAAATCGAAAAATGCACTCTTGGTCGTTTGGTAAACACAAGCGTAAATATATTACTGATAATAACATTCACATGAAAGTTGGCCCAGATGTTATTAACAGTGTTGCCAACTCATGAAAAAAATAACTAGAGCGAAATTCTAATCCCGCGAAGTTTGACAAATAAATTCACCTTACTTTTTACCCACAGATCTCAGAGACGTGAATTCCATCTGCAATTGATTGATTTTAAGATTGCGATTATTTCAATCGGTGCTTCAGAACTTTTTAAATTAGCATTAACCCAATCTTCTTTCGAGTCAACCTAAAATTAGAATTACAGTAAATTTAATGTATGAAAAATTCAAGTTATGAACATAGTAATCGCAACTTAAAGAGTTCAATGAACGATTTGTATAGTAATAGAATTAAAATTTTCCTAATTACATTTTTCGTAATTCGAGAAATGTACAAAAATAAACTGGAAGGGAAGTTTGATAAAGACCACTTTAGAGTTAAATATTGCATTTCAGGGAAAACTTCAACTTAACTGTAATCGTTCGAATTGTGAATATGTTTTTATGAGTTCAACAAATATAATTTCACATGAAGGGTCCTATTTACGATTTATTGGAAAATTAAAATTTTTCTTAGGTATTTGTGCCATGAAAAATCCCCTCATATAAAAAACCCATCCCGACTTAGACTGTGTAGAAAAACATCAAGACGCACTCCACAAATTGAAGAAGGAGTTCTGCTACAGTGCCAACAAACGCAACAATCGTTATACTACACATAAAGGGTGATCAGATTGGAAGCACTTTTTCCAATAGGGTTTTTTGACTATACACATTTTTTTTCAGTATTCATTGACTGAATGAATCCGAAATTCATTCACAGTTCATCAGGGAAAGACTTACGCCTCAACAACGTTTACAAACCGCAAAATTCTATTACGAAAATCAACCCGAAGTGTTGGGATCCGAATTTCGTTCAGAGATAAAACCCATTTAAGGCTTAATGGCTACGTCAATAAGCAAAATCGCCATATTTGTACTGAAGAATAACCCGAAGCCATTCAATAACAGCCATTACATCCATTGAAAACAATCGTTTGGTGCAGCCTATGGACTGGAGGAGTCATAGGCCCATATTTCTTTAAAAACGAGGCTGGCGCCAATGTAACCGTAAATGGCGAACGCTATCGCACCATGATTAACGATTTTTTGACGCCGAAAGCTCCACAACATTTGGTTCCGCAAAACGACGCTACTTGCCATTTATATCGTACATTACCGTGGCAATTTATCTCTCATCTCGGACCTGTGGACGAGAGGATTGATCACCAAAATCGAGTGATATCACACCCTTGGACTTTTATTTGTGAGGCATGTGAAGTCTAAATGCTTTGTGGATAAACCAACTTCGATTGAGGCATTAGAAGCCAACATTACTAAAGTTATTCACGAAATACCGACCGAAGTCCTCCAGCGAGTCTTTCAAAATTGGTGTTTACGGATGGCTGAATTACGGCGCAGTTGTGACCATAATCTAAAAAGGATTATCTTTAAAAAATAAATGACACGAATGGGTCTACACAAAAATATCAAATATTGGTCCATCAATTTGAGTTTTCGTTGTTTTATTTCAATTTATTTATTTATTTAATCATTGATGTCTAACAAAATTCAGAACAGATATTTAAGATATAAATTCAGAACTAAAATACAAATTTACAATACTTAATATTAAAAACAAATCCCTTGGAATCCCCAAATAAGCATCGACACTTAGTTACAGGTCAGGATCATGTGGAAACACCACGTTTCATCACCAGTTACAATGTTGTAAAGGAAGCTCTCGTCTTTTCTCCCCTCTTTAATGAGGTATTTCGAATGCCGAATTCTGAGCAAAACAGTTAAAATGCGATAAATTGTTGTTTTGGAGATATTCAACTCCGATTCAATGATTTCGGTGGATATTTGATAAATTTACGAACAATTTCGATGGAGTTTTCGGAGATTACTGATTTTGGGCGGCCCGTATGTTCATTGTCATTTATGTGTTCAAAACCATCTCTGAAACGTGTAAACCACTCATGAACTCTGTCAATTCAAATGTTTCAAAAACCGCTTTACCGATTTTAAAACAAAATTTTATATTAGCTCTTTGTTCGAAACTCATTTTTGTACCGATGACACAAACATACTGACACTTTAGAAGCAATAATTTCGCTTCCACTGAACCGAATGTCACCAAACTTTCACTGGAAATCAGCTAGGGATGTAACTTCCAGCGCACTAACTCATTAAAAAGATGGCGCCATCAAAAAGATTTTTATGATGCCAGTCTTTGTTTATTTTGGACGCCACCTCATATATATATTTTTTTTGTAATGGCATAGTATTGAAATGTTGACTTCATATCTGTTAATAAAAGTGCTCCCACATTTGAAAAAATAAAAGTGAATAATAAGAAAATAATAGTTTTAATAATAAATAAATAAAACCGACACAACTTACGAACCCACAACACCACCTCGTCACTGAAAGTCATTTGATGCCACCAAATTTATATATCGATCACACCAAATAGCGCTAAAAGTTACCTTAAAAGACCGTAAAAGCGCTTACAAATTAATCTAAACACTAGGAACAACCAAAAGTGAATGCAGCAATGTATAAAAGTATGCAAACATATACATATATATACATACATACACTATTTTGGAAAGTGAAAATGGCATTTTTTCCAACAATTAATCGTGTCCGGTCACCCCTTACCCCATATGATAAGGCGAATATTATTTTGCACCCTTATTTCTGGGATGGAAATATAACTTTCTGCAGGTCTGCAGGTCTTAAAAAAAACAAAACACACTCCTCTCTAATGTATCCCTTAAGGTGTTGGCCCAATGCAGGCTTGCTTTGCTGGCTGTACTTGTTTTGCTTGGCTTTGATAACTTGTGTGGCCAAATGGATGCTTTCAATGCTGTCATACCAATTAGATGATTCTTAAAGGAAAAAAGGAAGCAGAGATACGAATAGTTGCAATCTGGCAACTGACAGCTGTATCGCAAAGTTTGACATTTTTGGCTTTTACGTACTCAGAACGTTTTGAAATATCAGCGTTATTTGTGTTGTTTACTGTAACTTAAAAGATTCATCTCGGTCCAAAAATGGAATTAAATCGTGAACATTTTCGTGCGATTATTTTTTACAACTTTCGACGTGGATTAACTCAGCAACATTGCATGGATGAACTTAATTCATTTTTTGGCGATGAAGCTCCATCAAGGACCAGTGTTTATCGATGGTATGGTGAATTCAATCGTGGTCGTAGTTCACTCCAAGACGAATTTCGTGAAGGTCGTCCAAAATCAGTTGTTGTTCCGAAAACCATTGATGCTGTGCGCGAACTGATATTGCAAGATCGTCATGTGACCTATCGTGAGATTGAGAAAATCTTAGGCATTAGTGGGACCAGCATACATTCAATATTGCATAAACATTTGATTGTCAAAAAAATGTGTTCGCGTTGGATCCCACACAATTTGTCAATCGCTCAAAAAAAGGCTCGTGTCGATTGGTCGAAGGAAATGCTCAAAAAATACGATCGCGGGGCTTCAAAACACGACTATGACATCGTGACAGGTGATGAATCATGGATTTACGTGTATGAGCCCGAAATTAAACAGCAGTCGACTGTATGGGTGTTCCAAGCAAATGGTCGCCTGTTTTTTTCGGAAAAACTGGACATGTCGCAACCGTACCACTAGAACATCGCAGAACAGTAAATTCTTAGTGGTACACAACCATTTGTTTGCCAATTGTCTTCCAAGAAATTAGGAAAACCAATCGCCAAAGACGGATCACTCTTCACCAGGACAATACGAGCTCTCACACATCGGCTCAAACAACTGCATTTTTGAGCACCCAAAACATCGAATTAATGGGTCATCCGCCGTATAGTCATGACTTGGCACCGAATGACTTCTTTTTATTCCCGTACGTAAAACACAAACTGAGAGGTCAACGTTTTTCGACACCTGAAGAAGCGGTTGGGGCATTCAGAATGCATGTTTTGGAGGTACCTCATTCAGAGTGGCAAAAGTGCTTCGACAATTAGTTCAAACGCATGCAAAAGTGTATAGATCTTCATGGAGAATATTTTGAAAAACAATAAAGTGATTTTCGCTTATTAAAATTTGTTTTTGTTCTCTAATCCCGACATATAAAAGGCACCCCTCGTATAGGAAATAATAAAACTAAAATTCGTACACATAAATAATTTCGCAAGTAGCACTCTGGTCAATTCAAAGTTCTTTACAACTACTCCAACTACACAGGGCACCTTTTGGACTACTGCTCTGAGGTACTAGCAGCAACCAAACGACCTTGTATTCGTTGTTGTTATTGTTCTTGTAGCAGTATCTTCGCCCTGTCAGTGTAGTGTAGTTACCGGTCGTCTTCGTCTAGCTCATCTAACTGTAGGCCCAGGAAACTAGCTGTTTCGACGGGTTGGGTCCAGAGGGAGAGAGGTGTTAGATGAGTGGCATGTGAAAAGGTGATTAGTGTCGTGCGGGGTGCCTTCACATGCCGGACATATGTTTGGTATGTCGTGGTCGATTCTGGATAGGTAGGAGTTTAACCTGCTACAGTATCCAGAACGTAATTGTGCCAAGGTTACGCGGGACTCTCGGGGAAGCTGGAGCTCTTCGTCTGCAATAGGTGGTGGTTGGACTCCGATAACGGCATTCGGGGGTCGGGAGCTTAAGAAGGTGGTAAGGGTCTCCCGATGAATGTCGTTTATGGCCTGTCTGTACACTGACTGATCCTGGAGTGGTCTGTCTGTTTTGTCCTGGATCTCGTCCACGTACTTTGTATTCGTCTTCGGCTTCGCGTCCACTCTGTCTGTAACATAAAATTCACAAATGAAGCTAAACCTAATCGAATTAAATATTAAATTCCAAATGATAAAAGCGCTGCAAATAGAACATTGAGCTATTTGAAACTTCCTAACTCAAGCGCTTCCAGCAAAGCTGCCATTTGGTCTCATTTCATATATGTATTTCAGTATTGTCCTATTCGTTTTTGACAGTTAACGAAGCCAAGCAAGCTAAGTCAGCCTGCGATTGGGATTACACCTTTACGCGAAAATGTTGCGTCACGCGGAATAGCCCCACAGGATTTCACAGAATGACAGTAGGCTGCAGCCGCTAGGCCGGTTGTCAGCAAAACATCAGTAATGTTTTTCGTTAAGAAGGGTAGAGACTGCGAACGGGCTGTCTGTCGAATAACTATCTCATTTTGTGTGGTTGCTTGAAGTGAGCACATCGGCGGAAAACATTGAGCTTGAACCAGAAATTAATAGTGCTGTCAATTGAGTGCTTTTGTTTTTTAGGCTAGCATATGGCAAATAAAAAATGAAAAATATTAAAAAAAATCGGAAATACCAGGCATGGGTTAAATGGCTTTGGTTGGTTGGTTGGTTTAAGGGTGACCCCGCATCGGAGTGCCACATAGACCGCAAGTTGGGTCCGTTGTGTTGGCTTTAGTGCGGAAATAATTCCTGAAGCCGCTTCTACTACCATTAAGTCGAGGGTCTGGGGACAAATATTAATCAAGAATTTAAAGTCCTCGTAGCTTTGTGCTGAGGCAAGGAATCTTAATGTAGCGGATAACCTCTCATTTGGGGTAATCGCGTCTCGCATCTTTTTCATCTTAACAATTGCAGGCGTTACCAATTCGAGAATGTATTTATGGGTCTGCACGTCCATGCACAAACATTTTTTTTAATTTCTAGAATCTGACAATTCTTTCCTCACACGCATAAATAGCAAACAATGCAATCGCAAAATACGCGTTCTTGCTATCCATCCTTACCCTATCAACACAAAAATTGCAAATAAGCCGATCACCGTTTGTGGCAAACGTCAGCGAGCAAGTTGGCGAGCATGTTCGTCATCTGTAGCCTGCTTTTGAGCTGTACAGTTGTGGAACTGTTTGCCTAATAAATTAAAACTTGAATCAAATCTAAGGCGCTGCGAATTGGCAGTTCAACAAATGATGTAAGCGCCAATTCCATACTATATATACTTATTATTAAAGTTGGAGGTAGATAGCTTTTTCTTTAATTGAAATTTATTCAAGAACTGATCGTGATTAAGTAATATAATCAATCGAGAAACTAAAATTCAAATAGGCGACTTATCACAGAAGGGTACGTACAGAAAATTTTTTCGTTCTCCACATGACCGTGTGTGTGTTCTTAAGATTAAAGAAGGCCGTCCAAGGAAAATTAGCACTTCCATTGGCCGCCTTCTTGCAAACTTGGTCACCTGCAGCGATACAATGACTCCCACTGCGGTACTTAAAGTACTAAATATTGACGAAACTCAATGAACAGGCAAAGCATTCCCAAATTGGGTGTCAAGGTAACGGGGAAGAAGAAGAAACAAGTGCTGGCAAAGCCATGTGCGATGAAGTCAGAATTTTGTTGCAGCGGACGAAAACTGAACCGTTGCAGATTGGGATATGATGAGCATTTATGAATGCATTATAGAACACATTTTTTTGTAATAATTTAACTTAAAGTTTAGGGTATTTTGTCTAACTAAGCTACAATCAACCGTTTTCAATCAAATCAGACCTGGTATTGGACCAAGTGCTCAAATGCAAGCCAAACGTACCATGTAAAATGGACTATGGAACTTAGTTATTGGTCAATGATTGTTTGAGGTCGCATTTCGAAAACGGATGTTGATGCGTTAAAATATGCCAGTTCTAGTTGAAAAATTCGGTCGGAGACAATGACCCAAAGCCTATTGCACATTTTGCGAAAACTGGATAAAAAAGCAGAAATTGTCTGACTTGAAATGAGCTTTATAAACTTCAAATATGAATGCACTGGAAAATTTGTGGAGCCACATCAGTTCATAACTTGCTAAGTAATTGAGTCCACCTAATGAAGTAAACGAGCTGTAAGAGCGAACGCAACGTGTATGGGAGGGTATAGTTTGTGCAGAAATATGCACATTCAGGAACTGAGAAAACCAGAAGTGCACTAGGCATTGTATTAATAATTATTATATTGTTACGAAAAGTGTGAAGAAATCAACAACAAAAAATACGCGAGACAAATATATGTCTTTATTTACATCTGCTTTATTTTTATTGTTGTTATATTCACACCAAACTTATTTGAGAGAATGAGTACATATATACGTACATAAATATGAAAAACAAAAGCCTTTTATTCATTCGAATTATTTATTGAATAAGGTATAGGGTGTTGAAATAGAAAGTGCACAGAGTTACACCGAGCTTTGCACTTCAGTGTGGCAAAATTATATTATATTTGGTAGTACGATGTGATAATGACTCCACTATGAATACATTAAACCTAATTAACAGCCACGCGAATTTTCAATGATTAATGTATTAAAGTAGCTGAGCTACTTTTGCTAGATTTATTTTTGACCTTGACTTTCCAAGCATTTAAATTACAATTTCGTGCATCTTCGAAGGCGATCTGTATACATAAATATGTTTTCACAACAAATAATCTCACCTACTAATTCAGTATTTACAACTGTCAAGTCAACAGTTACACCAAATTAGAATCCCGTCGATTTTTCTAAGGACAAATAAATGACAAGCCCTTGGATGGATTTTCGTGCACACGGAAGTACGCGAAAAATTCAACGAATTTCAAAAACACATAAGTAGGTAAATACAAGTGCATACATACATACGTTGTATACTGCATTGGAATTTTTGAAATGCATCCAAAGTTGCCAGATTCACAGTTTTAACTTTAAATAATACTTTTATTAAATAACTTTATAGTTATTTTAAATTACCGCGTAGTACAAATTATTACATATACAAATTACTATTTCACATTTGAGAGAATAAATTAAAATAATATCTGACATTCATAGCAGTTTAAGCAATAAGGAATTACAGGGAGTTGATTATGAATGACGCGAATTACGTCACATCAATTTAGCTAGGTTAGAATTAACTTGTGCCACTCAATTTAGGATATTGTGGAAGTAAATTTTTAAGACAGAAAAAGAATATCGAGCTGCAGCGTCTACTTTTTTAAAACCAATGTGCATTGAATCAATTTGAAACAAAAAGAAATAAATTAAAAATACCAGCAGTATCTGATATTTTAAGAACAAAATAATTCTTTAAAAATTGGCTTAGATTTTAAAGGGTCTTTCAAAAGACCCGCCTAGAAGTTTTTTTGCAACAAAACATGTTAAAATTTAGAAAAATAAAGTACGACTCTTAACAATTATATGTGAAAAATGGCATCATTTAAACGTCCATCATGAGCATGCCACAGGTAGAGTCCGTCAAACAGTCGATTCATGAATACCTATTTATTGAGAACATCGAGATATCGGCGTTGAAAGTTGTACACCACTGCTTTGCGTTACAGAAGCAAAATTCCCTACAGAACATCCAGTTTTTGTTCTGCCAGTCCTTTTTCTATAATCGACAGATCCAGTTTCTCGAAATTTTTTCACCAAGCACTTTTTGGTCGAAAAGACTATTTTTTTTTTTGAAATTTGTAATTTCATGAAAAGAAAAATCTGGCAGGCTTGCATCTTAACTTGGCCTCTAATTCACCAGAGAAACACACTACGCTTTGTGTCGATTAGCACCACCGAACCGCCTGCTACTTCCCTAATGTTATTATGGCACAGTCATAATATTCGGCGCAGGGAGACACCGTACAGACACGCTGAAGAAATACTTAAGTTCCATCAAGACGAATTAGAACCTATGACACGGTACATTCAAAAGCCATCAATGCCACGACACGTGAGTCTCAGCCTTGAGCATCGAATTTTGAGCCATGGCCACAGCAGAAGCACAGTTATAGAAAACGACGATTGTCATGAAAGTTGAAGGACGCTGGTAACGAAAATATGCAAACACGCGCCGCATCGTTGTTGTTGTGTCACTTAAGAAGATGCGCACACGTACATAATATACGAAGGATCAGCCAATGGGAATTAACAAAGGAATCGGACTTTAAGTTCCGGGGAAAATCTTTTCTTTTTTGACACAAAGGTATGAATATGTGGAATTGTGTGTTTGGAAACTACGAATTTCGAGGAACTACAAACGCTTATTAAATGTACACACTGCGAGCAGTACTAGCAGGACCGTCTAGTCGTGTTTGCCGGTGTGAGTGACACGGAGAGTCATCAAGGTAATAAAGCAATCAAATATGTTAAGAAACGTCAGCGAGTTTGGCTTGGCCTTGTTTTTTTTTCTTTGAAGGGAAGGTTTCTTTACGAAACGCAGTCATATTAACTAAATATTAAAATATTATAAAATATTTATTTTACAGTAATAATATTATATTATAAAATATTTATTTTACAGTAATAATATTAGTTGGAAATTCTTCCGTCTATTGAAGAATGTTAGAGTGCAAATGCATTTGTTTAAGCGCATGTCTAGTTAAATGTTTTTGCAGGCATTTAAAAAGTATTTATCACAAAAACTTTGCTCCATAATATCCTAAAGTTGGTTTTTTCTGTTCCTTGATAACCGTGTAAGAGAAATAATTTTTCCGTTGGCGAAAAAAGTTATTGCCCAATGTATGTTGTTTACTTTGAGTGATAACTAATATGCGGAAGTTTTCATTATTAACAATTATGAATATTTTGAAATATTTGCTTTGCATAATCCCATAACACAATAACAAAGATATTTATCAAATTTTTATCTTATCTCTGAGCTGAACTATTGATTAGCAATATAATAATCTCAGTACAAGGGACCCATAGTGCTCAATCTGGCACTCGTTCGCGAAAAAAATCAAGACCTAAACAGATTTAAAGACTGAATGGCTTTAGGTAGGTAGGTTTGGCAGCCCCATCGCACATATAGACAACGATGCCACTTAGACCACGGAATGGGTCCGTTGTGAGCCGCGGGGGCTGGGTTACATTTCCCTCTCCATATTGAACCATCCTGAGCTTTTGACAAAGCGTAAAAGGTTGTTGATACCTAAAGTGTATAGATTATCTATATTCGTTAAGAAGTAGGATTTTAAAAATCGGTTTCTGCTTCTGGATAGAGCCGGGCATGTGCAAAAGAGGTGTTGAATTGTTTCCAATTCCTCCTCATTTCTGCAGCTACGACAGAAATCATGCGTGTAAACGCCTAATCTCCTTGCATGATTTCCTATGAGACAATGTCCTGTGAGGGCCCCTACTAAGGTCCTGATTTGAAGTCTACTCAGTTTTATAATACTCTTGGACAGACGTAAACTTAGCCTTGGCCATGTTTGCCTAGTAATTTCGCAGGTGTTAGCGCTAATCCATCTCTGATTTGCAGAATTGATTAGTGCGTCCTTAATGAGAAGCTTACAAGTTGTGAGAGGTATCTCCATAAAATTACTTATGTCTGGCATACAGGTACCTTTTCTTGCAAGTTGGTCTGCCCTACAGTTCCCTGGTATATCTCTGTGGCCTCGGACCCAGCATAAGAATATACGATATTGCTTGGCCATCTCATTTAGAGATTGGCGACAACGTAAGACACTCCTTGATGTTGTTTGGAATTCATCCAGGGCTCGTAGGGCAGCTTAGCTGTCTGATAGAATGCATATATCCGTTGATGATATTCTGTTTATCTTTAACCATTTTAAGGCTTTATGAATAGCGTTTATTTCCGCTTGAAAAACGCTACAGTGATCCGGTAATTTAAAGGTTCCACTAATAGAAAGCTCTTCGCAAAATAACCCTGATCCTACACCGGTGTCCATCTTAACGGGTGTGTTGGGTGTTGGTTCTTCTTCAAGCCATTCCAGTCTAGAAGAGATTTACATTAGGAAATTCCTTTCGAAGCAAAGAATGGGAGGATGATAATCACAGTCACTGGGTATATCCGTGTAGAAGTTTAAAATGGTTGAATGTCCATGTGTGACAGTTCTCCATTGTGAGCTCGCTTTAAGCCTTAACGCGGAGCAGGCCGCTGAGTATTTACAGAAGAGATCTAGGGGTGGCAGATGTAGCATGATGTCCAAAGCCATGGATGGCGTGGTTTTCATGGCGCCACACTGTATGGCTTTACATAAAAATAATTTTAGAACACACACTGACACATAAACAGCAGATAGATAATTTAAAAAAGGCTTGCATGTTAAGAAAATCGTCAAAAGAAAAAAGGTTTGCAGAAACATGCAAACGACGCATAACACCCAGTCAAATAATGACAGGGTAATCTAAAAAAAAAAAAACACGGACTGATATACCTAAGAAGTTCAAAGTCACTTTTCAACTAACTTTACTAATCCAGTTTTATTAGCCAAATATTTTATGACGTCAGACTTAAGTTTGACTAATGCAAAGGTGTTCGCTTCATAATAAGTTGTGTTATTACCGACTATTTGTTTTCAGAATATCACATTCAAATGAGTTATATGCAAAAATATTATGTACCTTTAATTTAGAACAAAAAAAACAAAATAATTAGTTTTCTAATAGCGTTACCCCTCGACAAGCAATGGGGAGCTTTCGAGCGTATTTCCTAAAATATCATCTGTCGTTTAAGTGCGTCATAAACATGTAAACCCCTCCACTCGGCCAAACCCTAAGAAAAGATTCACACGCCAATATTGTCTTACGGACAAATACAGATGTTTTAACATATAACATAATACAAATCTTAACCCGTAAGAAAAAATATAATATAAAAACTAAATAAAATTATTTATGTATAGGCATAATGAAAGAGTGTTCAGAAGCAAAATCAATCGCAATAGATTTGTAAATAGTATTTAATTCGATCGTAGCTCTCATGACGACGATTACAGTCCTTGCATACAGAGTTCTTGTAAAGCCAATATAGAAAAAATCTATACGAGTATCTAAGGTGCAATCCACTGCACTTTGAATAATATCAAACACGAAAGATAAAGGCAAAATAGATCGTCGAGACTACAGAGGTTTCAAATACATAAGCGAGCATTTATATGTATTCATTTATGTAGATGGATGGGGATTAATAATTTTTGCAAATGGCGTTGGGCGACAATTATATTTTGATGCTTTCCATTTCAATTCAACCGGCTATTCGGGACATGTTCTTCGTTTTCGATGTAACTCAAATATGTTGCTCTCAAAATAATGGGACACGTATAAATTTTCAAGGCTCAAAATCAATTTTTTCAATTATATAAGAAATTTTTTTTTAATTGCTCATAACTTAGTCAAATATGAACCGATCTTAATGATTCTGGGTTCAAAATGATCGTCATTACTTGCACGAACGACTTCATGTACAAAGAATAGCAAAAATGTAGTTGAAAATGTATTATTTTGCACACAAAAAAATTGCGAAACAGGTTTTTTAGTCACAAATTCATTACTCAAAAACAACCGATTTTAGCTACTGGGCATTCAGCTCAATTGAAGTGTGAGGTGTCCTCTTGATTTGGAAAAAGTTAAAAAAAAAAATATAAAATTTCGCACTTCTTGTTTTTTTGCAAAAGAACAAAAAAATACGTGTCTCATTATTTTGAGAGCAACATATTTTAGTTACATCGAAAACGGAGAACATGTCTCGAATAGCCCGGTTCAATTCAAATGGAAAGCATCATTTTGCGCTTGTACAGTAAAAAGCTGCAGTCTACAAACAGGCTAACAGTGGAGCGCACATAGGTCAAAATAAAGATGCCCATCACTCAAAATCATTTTTTTTTGTTTTGTATTTAGTAGACAAATCATTCAAAAACAAAATTATATGATTAATTTTAGATGCGTTTCTTTAAGTACCCGTTCTCTGTCTATTCAGTTATCGCAATATTGTGTTCAACTCCACTCTATTTCACTCTGTCGATAATTTCATACCTGTAATATTTCGGATACACAAATTAAGTATAGGTTGCCGTTTAAAATTGAAATGGTATAGACCTCGCTCTCCAATTTTATTTGTACTCGTTTAAGTAGTTTATTATATTATATATTATGCATTAATCATTGCTTTCATCGATTTAAGATCTTCCTTGTTTTAACTAACCAGTTTCATCTCATTTATTCATCATATCATCAGAAAAGGGAACATGAATCAGCATTCTTTAAATACACCTTGATTTTTATGTGAATATCACCTTGTAACCTTTTTGCTAAATTTTATGTAACTCAGGGTTTAAGGTGTTTGTTAAAATTTAAAATTAAGTTTTTCAGGCCTCTAAATATTCCTTTATTTGCTAAATAAAGCAACTGCCAATGCTTAAGAATGTTTTGGGATACCTTGACTTCTTATTGTTGGCATTGCGGCAGTCCTTGTTATGGCTCAGCCCAATAGCGCTTGTCTGTCATGTGTCGTCAGTCATTAATTATCGGGTTTTAAAATGTGTGTCAAAATACGCGCAGCAACAACACAATCGGCATTTAAATCTACTCTGCTGCTCGACACTCAGCGGTTGCTCCCAAAATATGCGGCTGTCGCCACCGCCAATGTTTCTCTATTGCATGGGTTTGTACATATATACACATGTATGTCTGTATGGATGTATGTATGTAGTTGTATAGAGGATGGTGTGAATTGATTAGGAATTTCCTAATTTATTTTCCCAAATGGTTCAAGGCTTTTTACACTTTGCCATGTCCCTGTGTATTTTCATCCTTTCTTCTTGTCACGCATGTTACAGTTACGGTTACAGTTGCATTTAGAATCGATAGTAAACATACATACACAGATATGAATACAAGTGAGTGACAGTTAGTAAAGTCGCAACGCAAACACGACGGCAAAACAAAAGCAAAGTTGTTCTATGGAAGCAAACACTTTTTAAATATCGATTTTTTGTAGTAACTCCAATGAAGAAGGATGATTTACGATGGTAAGGAGAAGGAAGTGTAACAGTTACAATTGTGCGTGGAGTATTCGGTACAATAATAACGTAAATAAGTCCAAAGAGAAGATTAATGGTCAAGGTCGATGTTAAATTTTTCAGCCATGTCTATAGTAGATTCAATTTTTGAAATTCAAATTAATAAAAATTAGAATTTAAAATATCAATAAAGTGGCGTATGCATGTAATACGTATTTACATGGTAGACTCATACGCCTTTTGCACTCGCCAATAGGTTTATAGTTCTTCTATAATAGGGACTTTTGGAAAGTGATAAAAAAGCTTGATTTTTATTGTTATATCCATGTACAATGGTACACAGCCAATTAATGTAGCCTATAATAAGAACGCCTTTTTTGGTCGTATTAGTAATTAATAGTTACGCAAATAAAAAAGAAAAATAACTCAATCGTTGCCATGCATGGAAGAATAAAAAAACTTCTCCTTGAAAGCGAAGTTTTTAATTATTTTACTAGTATTGTATAACTTTCATATTACCTAAAACAATTACATACTGAGTTTTAGCAAAATATTGGTATTAAGCCCTATGCTTTGATGAAAATGTTGACTGTTCTTAAAACATAAAAACAAGTAAAAATTATAATAGTTATTTGTATTTAAATAACTTTTTGCAGAAGAAACTATTTGAAACTTTCGAAATAAGTTAGTTAGTTCGGAGTTAGTTATTGCACAAAGTTTATGTATCAAAATATACCGATAAACTGCTGATATTGATAGAATTCACTCTACAGCAATTCTGTTGATTTTATTATTGTATTATCCAAATTACTTATTTATATTATTTATAATAAAACCGCAGACAAGTCGTGTCTGTATATTGATATTTTTTTAATAATTGCCGAAGATGATGATCCTGCTCTCAGAGAGCACTGCCCAACAAACCGGCATACACAAGCAATGAAGCAACATTTCTCGTTCCCTACGTACCGCCGTCGAAGAAGGAATCGAATTCCGGCGAGTCCGGAAAAACAATTGCTACGACGAGGAATGTCATGCTGCCACAGAAAGAAAAGATGCTGCCTATAGAGCCACGCTGCGATCGGGCGCAACGCGAGCCATGTGGGATAGCTACCGAGAGCTAAGAAAGCAAGAGAGACATATTATCCGAAAGAAAATTCAAGGGTCCGAAATACGTGAGTGCGAGGAGCTTGAGATGCTGGCCAACAGGAACAACGCCCGAAAATTCTACCAGAAAGTTCGGCGGCTTACAGAAGGTTTTAGGATCGGGGCGTTTTCCTGTAAGAACAAAGACGGCGAACTGGTAACTGACATCCAGAGCAATCTTAAATTATAGAGGGAACACTTCTCGAATCTGTTAAATACTGATAGCTGCGCATGTCACAGAGAATGTGAAGATCCCGATACCCCAATCGTCGACGACGGAATTGACGTTCCGCTACCCGACCATGACGATGTGAGAATAGCGATAACACGGCTAAAGAACAACAAAGCCGCGGGCGCCGACGGACTACCGGCTGAGCTATTCAAACATGGCGGCGAGGAGCTGGTAAGGTGCATACATCAGCCCCTATGCAAAATATGGTCGGATCCTGCCGATTGGAATTTAAATGTGCTCTGCCCAATCCATAAGAAGGGTGATCCTGCAATCTGTGCCAATTACCGCGTGATTAGTCTTCTAAATATCGCCTATAAGGTTCTAGCGAGCGTATTGTGTGAAAGACTGAAGCCCACCGTCAACCAACTGATTGGACCTTATCAGTGTGGCTTTAGACCTGGAAAGTCTACCATCGACCAAATATTCACAGTACGCCAAATCTTGGAAAAGACCCATGAAAGGTGAATCGACACACACCATCTTTTCGTCGATTTCAAAGCTGCATTCGTCTGTACGGAAGTAACTCCCCTTGTATGCCGCGATGTCTGAATTTGGTATCCCCACAAAACTAATACGGCTATGCAAGATGACGTTGCTCAACACCAGCAGCGCCGACAGAATTGGGAATGACCTCTCCGAGCCGTTTGATACCAAACGAGGTTTCAGACAGGGTGACTCGCTGTCGTGTGACTTCTTTAACGTGATGTTGGAGAGCGTCGTACGAGCCGCAGAACTTAATCGCTCAGGCACAATATTTTATAAGAGCGTACAATTGTTGGCGTATGCCGATGATATTGAGATCATCGGCCTTAACAACCGCGCTGTTAGTTCTGGCTTCTCCAAACTGGATAATTAGATCGCAAATAGGATATTTTGTGTGGTTTTTCAAATATGGCGACAAAAAATTTTTTTGTCCGAAGGAATTAAAATTTTATATTTTCCCAAAAAATTTGTTTTTAAAAAGTACATATATATTTTCCTTAAAAATAGAAAGCATTTCACATTAATAAACTATGTACAAAAATTTTCAATATCGAATAAATTTCAAAATTATTAGATTTTTTTTTATATTTTTTTTTTACTATAACCAATTTTTCGAGCATTGCCGACAATGTCCAAAATAATTACATGACTTCATATGAATTCACTCAAATATATAATATTAATAACAATTCAATTTTAAATATTTAATTTAACCCGATTTGTTGCTTTAGGTTTTTACGGAGAGTTTGCATTACATTACTGCTCTCAACTTGATGAGTAGTAGAGTAGGTAGCGCGAAACGCATTAGCAACTATTTTACCCCGCTCCAAGTTACGCTTCGTCACTGCCCAGAGCAGTAGTCAAAAAAAATGATAAGTGCTCGCTGTAGTTGGAAGTAGCAAAAAACTTGGAGTCGGCCGGAGCAGTGCTTGCGAAATTATTCACGTGTGCTCCAGCCACCCCTACTGCTCTCGCTTCTGCTACTCTGTTACTACTGCCAAAGCTTCTATTTGTTCACCATTGGTATTTGTTTTATTAGATTCATTTTTTATGCGTTTTTGCGGGGCTACATTAAAAATATAAACAATAAATTATGTAGTATAAGTTGTAGGTATGGTTGAATACAACTTATAATTCTATTTTTAAGTTTTTATTAAAAAAAAAATACATATCTCCCGTTTACCCAGGGACTCTGCCAGTATGGTTCCGTTGCCCACCGTCACCACGTGGAGGTGCCCTGATTACAGATACAAGTAAAGAGAGTTTTTATCCCAGAGGCACGAACTTGGCGCTTTTGGATACCTCGAGACAGGGTCGAAAGTCATTCATTTGTTCGACCATATGAAAATGGCGTCGTTGTTTTCCCAAGGAATTTGAGCCAATATGCAAATTTTTGCATCAGGTTCGGACTCTGCGGGAAAAAATACATCGAAATACACTACCGTAGGATCTGAAAAAAGTGTGTATTTCTTTTTTCAGTTATTTATTTTTTTTCAGTTTTTTGAGATTATCTCAAAAACGGGAGCCAATTTGAGAATTCTGGCTTCGGATTCGGATTCAGCGGGAAAAAATACATCGAAATACACTACCGTAGGATCTGAAAAAAAATTTTATTTCTTTTTTCAGTTTTTTAATTTTTTTTCAGTTTTTTGAGATTATCCCAAAAAGGGGAGCCAATTTGAGTATTCTGGCTTCGGATTCGGATTCAGTGCGAAAAAATACGTCGGAATACACTAGTCTAATGTCTTGAACATGACACTTTTTTTTTTGTGTGCCTGTGTTATCTTACAGACTAATACTTATATTCTAAAAAAATTTATAACAATAAACTTAATGAGTACGGAGAATAAAATATAGCAATAAATCAATTCTTTATAAGCATAATTAAGAAGTTTAATGAAAAAGTGTTTAGAGCAACCGATTTGTAGATAGCATTGATTTCTATCGGTTCTCTCATGAGAGAGACAATCCACATCACCTTCAATAATATTAAAGACAAGATAAAGACTGCCGAGATTTCAAATTGACAAACAGGCATCTATGAGGATATGAAGAGGAAGAGACCTTATATCAAAGCCGTATTACAGGCATGATAAAGGCAGATGAAAGATGCATATTCCATTTTAGAACGAAAAAATGATGTGTGTAGAAGTGTTACCAACTTCACACTGCTTGTATCTGTAAAACAGCTCATAACATCAACGTCAAAATTGTTTTAATGACAGTTCAATATATTGTTTATAAAAAATCAAAAGCACTTGCGTCTCAGTTTTGTTGATTTTTTTTCTGTGATTTCCATCACAAAATCAATATAATCAATCAAACGTAATAGTGTGATTGCGTTATATTTGGCTGGAAAATCACAACCAGCCATTGTTCGTGAGCTCAGTCACCTCAAAGTGAATAAAATGTTTGTGTATCCCACTATTAAACGTTACAATGATACTGGTAGTATTGCAAAATGCTATGGAGGTGGACCAAAAAAAACAGCAACAACGCCAGAAATGGTTCGGAAAGTGAAGTCTCGACTTTAACGAAATCCACGTCGAAGTGGAAGAAAAATTATCAAAGAACAGAAAACATAGCAAGACAGCATTCGACGCATATTGAAAAATGAACTCAAGGTCAAGTCTTACAAGTTCCTAAAATCACACGATCTTTCACCTCAGCAAAAAAAAGTTCGGTCCGTTTGCTCGAACGTGGCAAATTTCCTAACATTGTGTTTTCTGATGAAAAAAAAAATCCGAATTGAGCAGTTCATAAACACTCAAAACGATCGTGTTTACTTGACCGAACGCTCATACGAGAATTTGAGCCTACGTATGGCCACTCGAAGCAATTTCCCATCGCAAGTAATGGTTTGGGCCGCAGTGACCGCTGATGGACGCTCTCCAATCGTTTTTATCGAGCCTGGTGTCAAAGTGAATGCAACTTATTATCGGGAAAATGTTTCAGAAGCTGCTTTAGAGCCGTGGACACGCAAACATTTCGGTCGTAGGCCATGGACGTTCCAACAGGACTCGGCACCATCTCATAAAGCTCGTGTGAACCAAGAATGGTTAAAAAATCATGTTCCACACTTCATTTCATCCACACAATGTCTTTCGAAATCGCCAGACGCAAATCCGATGGACTATTCCATCTGGTCCATTTTGTAGAGCAAGGTGAGGAGTAAAAAATATGCCAGTATGGATGCGCTGAAAAAAGCGATTATACGAGAATCGGCCAAAACACCTCAAGATCACATTCGTGCAGCATGCAACTCATTTTTTTACCGTTTGGAGACTATAGTCAAGGCAAAAGGTGGTCATATCGAGCTAAAGTGAATATATGTTAAAATTGTAATCATTTTTGAACAATTTGAATAGGTAGCACTTCATACCGTTCACCCTGTATATTCGGTACAGTTGCGCCTTGCAAACACTAATATAGCATAACATTTCGGATTATATAAATAATATAGTAAATAACTCCTTAGTACAATGGCTCACTGACCGATTTAGTTTGTCCTTAAAGGAGAAAAACACTTGGCAAAAGTAATGTGTAGCATTTCGATATATTAAAAAACAGTAAGTATTAGTACACCAAGAAAAGTATTTTAGGAGCATTTAAGAATTAAATGGGTTCTTTTAATGTCATCAGCATAACAGTTTTTTATGTCATTGACAAGCAAGACAAATGCAAAGGACAGAAAATACTACCTTCGGAGACTCCAGATGACGCGTAAAATAATATGGCTGATGATTGTCAACGACTACAACTACGAAGAAATATGCTTATTGTGCCCATGTTTCAGCGAAATTGGAAAAAAAAGTATTGTTGCTCTTTGGAAGTCTATAGGGAATATATACAAAATCTGCACATTGATAAAACGGACCATAAAAGCAATGAATATGAATTCTAAAAATATTTATGTTTGCATAGAATTTCAAACGCATTAAAAATTTTCACATATGAGAAAATGTATGCATAGGTATACTTTCTGCTTAGTAAAACATCTATTTATGTTCGTATATGCATTTATTTGTCAAATTTACCCATACATGCATATTTTTTCTGCCAGTTAATTTCCTCTACATATTTTTCGAAACTATTATAGTTTGGAAGAAATTTCGCGCATTTCCGGAAACTTATACTTCCTTATGTAGCCTATGGTGGCGGAAATGCAAAAATGTGCTTCAACAAAGACGCAAACCTTTGCAGATGCAATTTTGCATTGTCGGTAGTGCAGTTCAGATGCATGGCATATCAACATGTATAAAGATGCACCGACAGATACGAGCTGCACAAGTTGCAGGCAACAAGTTGACGCATTACTAATATGCGTTGCAACATCAACTGGAATGTTAGTACATAATAGGGTGGCAATAAAATGCAAGTACACATTTATGTAAAAATGAAGTATTCTGTTTTCTATTTTTCCGAAAGTGCCATCCGAAATCAATTGTTCAGATAAAACATTCGTTATAACTATATTATATATAACAGATATTTCATTCCATAAATCATCCTCTGTTTTACTTAGTTAATAAATTTTGCACAGTATTTAAGTCACTTTCGCTTACATTTATTTCGCCTGTAAGTGTGCAGCAAGTTACGATTTTGTTTATCATTTCATTTTCCGGGCGGATCGCTGCATCAAAAGGCTAACGAAATTGTAAATTGAAAGCTTACACTGAGTACATATTAACCAAGAAGCTCTTCGTAGTAAGATCGAGTCACTACAAGATCCTCTATTTATCAAAAGGAAATTAGCGGCACCAGAAGTTCCATACACGCCCTCCTCTGTTCCCTCTCTGCCTAAGCTAATCACATAACCATATATCAGAACGCTCAGACCTGATTCTTAGCAATGCCATCAGGTGTGAATTCATACACAGCCAATCTTTTTGCAGGTGATCACAGGTGATTTTGATGTTCTTCTTCGCTAAAACAATTAAATATGACATATTATTTTTTATTATTTAATTTATTATTTTTATAAATGAAAAAAAAAAAAAATTATATATACGATTAAAATATGACTTTTTTGTTTATTTTTTCATTGTTTCTTATTTGTGGTATTATTATGTTGTATTTACGAGGCAAGGCAAATAAAGAGCGTTCTACTCTCATTTTCTATTTTACTGTCTCGTATTCGTCAACCCCTTTCACTTACCATTCATTTATGAATTCATGACCTGATAGTTTCAGGTATAAAAATGCAGCGATCGCTACCTCCCATACTGCAAGTCATTTCACTTTCATTTCGACACTTGAGACATTCTTGATCAAAAAATACGTAAATCTAAAAAGATAAAAAGTTTGAGGAAAACTGTTTCGAAATGTACAGAAGGTGGTATTCCAGTATGACTTCTCTTTCATGATGGTTCAGGACCCCGCTTTGTATGCTTTAAGTCTATATATGTAAGTCTTACCGTGCAAAAATTTCATAAACGACACAATAATTATGAAATTTGTGAAACAAAAATTTCGCATAAAAATTGTTTCTGTAAATTTGGGATTCATATCCGAATAGGAAGGAACAATGCAGAACGATTTTTAAAATACGAAATACTCTGTTGCAATTTCAAATGGAGGGAGATTTCGTTTTTGTTTTTGTATGAATACTCCGAGAACAGTAATTATTTACTCAAACTGCCCTATTACCTACCCTGAATTTTTATTATTTCTTAATACTTCGCTTTAAATTTCAAGCCATTGCGATGGGAAAACGACTGAATATCTGATATCTTATTATAAGCCAGACAATTTAATGCACACATTGGGAAACAAAATATATCTCATTCAAAAACTGATATTTTAGTGAGTAATGAAGAAAACAAAAACTTTCGCCTAGATCCAATATTCCATGTGATTTGAAAGGACTTCATTTTTTTTCGTTTTAACAAGCCGTTCTATAATACCATTGCTTTTCAAATAACTCCACCTGAAAGTATGCAAAATATATATTAGTAAAAACAATATACTCTGTGGGCAAAAAGTAAGGTGAATTTGGATGTAAAATGAAAAATCTTTATTTATTCTTGTAAATCAATTTCATCCCCTTCAAAATAATCCCCTCTCGATGAAATACACTTATGTCAACGATTTTTCCAGTCCCCGAAACATGCCAAATAGTCCATTTCCGGTATAGCCATCAGCACCTTCTTCGATTCAGCTTTTATCTCCTCAATCGATTCGAAACGCGTTCCTCGGAGTGGTCTCTTGAGCTTTGGGAATAGCCAGAAGTCACACGGAGCCAAATCAGGCGAATACGGTGGTTGCGGAACGATATGCGAGGAATTTTTGGCGAAATGGTCACGAAGAACGAGTGCAGTGTGAGACGGTGATGCAAAAACCAAGAGTTGTTGGCCCATAATTCTGGTCTTTTTAGACGAATTGCTTCACGTAAGCCACGCATTACGCTCAAATAATATTCCTTATTAACAGTTTGGCCAGGTGGAAGGAATTCATAGTGCACCACACCACGAAAATCGAAAAAAACTGTCATCATGACCTTTAGTTTTGAACGAATTTGACGTGCTCTTTTCGGTCTGGCCTCGCTTTTAGCACGAAATTCGCTTGATTGGTCGTTGTTTCAGGGTCGGAAGCATAAATCCAAGTCTCATCTCCCGTAATGATGCATTTGAGCTTGTCCTGATAGTCTGAAAGCATTGTTTCACACACATGAAGTCTTTGTATCACTTATAAACATTTTTCTGCGACATGGTCGAATCACCAAATGCCTTCTGCAACATGCTAAACGTTTCCGCAGCCGAAATTTCATTCCGCAAACAAAATTTTATGGCACTTCTCTGCTCAATCAAATCAGACATTGTAAAAATCGAAAAATGCACTCTTGGTCGTTTGGTAAACACAAGCGTAAATATATTACTGATAATGACATTCACATGAAAGTTAGCCCAGATGTTATTAATAGTGCTGCCAACTCATGAAAGTACTAGAGCGAAATTTTAATCCCGCGAACTTTGACAAATAAATTCACCTTACTTTTTGCCCACAGTAGTACCTACATATATACTTGGAGGCACTGTCCTAAGCATGTCGCCTGTGAGCTAAGTGGCTATAAACAAAGTCACTTGAACACCGCTAAACTATCATTGCTTTTTTCGAGTTGTAGGCCCTGGCAGCTAGTACTCGTTCTTGTATTTGTTTTAGTATCTTATACTAATTCCAATAAATAAATAAATAAATTATTGCTTTCAAATACAAATATTTCGCTTAGCCAGCCGAAAAGTGTAGAACGAAAACAGCTATTATCTCTTAACAAAGATGCCGGTGCCATTTTTTTAAATGTCTATGAAGCGACTTACACGCATACGAAGCACTCACTGTTTACTAACTCACCAAAACTACCACTCAATTTCAAATTTTAACCCTTGACTGGATAAAAACTGCTTTGAAACTTATAACATTTTTTAACAACTTAGAACCTGTTTTATGTAGTATGTTTTGGAACCTTCAAACGTTTTTCTCTGGCATTGGACAACAACATTGGCAATAAATAGGTCGCAGTGATACTTCTACTTTCTTTTTATGAATTAAAAAAAAATTAATTGGATCCAGTTTGAAATTTTTTATAAATAAGATGAGTTAAATATTGCGTATAAGTAATGCCATCGACAAGTGACAAGTAATGCTCCAATTAAGAGCGGCGCATCTTCTAAATGTATGCGTGCGTTTTTGAATACTTTTAAGATGTTCTAAGGAATAAATAATAATAATGCCATCGATAATAAGGACTAAAGTTGAAATGATATTTTTAAATTTGTCTTACTTAACAGTGGAAAGCGACTGTTTCTATATCATGTTGATTAAATCAATTAATATATACGAGTATACCTACGGACAAACATCTATTTTAACAAGAGAAATTTTAAAATGGCACACATAAAGCAACTTCAACGATAAGTTGAGTGGCGCTCAACTTTCTGTATTGTATGGCGTATGTATGTATGTATTCATTCCAACTATCCAAGTGAAATGAATAAGAACGCAATACAGAAATTGTATGTGTACGTGGACGCCCATCAAGAGCTCCCGCCCGACATAGTCGCAGAGCAATCGACCTCAATTTGCAAATTAAATAAACTGAATAAATGGTAGCTGATAGTGGCCGCCGTGACCATGTGAGTTTTATTTTCCATATATTTATTTGATAAAGTCAAGGAACAAAGTTCTTACCGACTACTTTTAAACCTAACACAAATTAATATACTATAAATTGAGAAAGGTGGGTGTATCAACAGACAAAATAATTTTAATAAAGATGGAAAGGCATCTTTAGGCAATGAAAAATCAAAAACAAAAGAATACGAAAACGTGAATTACTGTTCTCAAAAAACCAGGGTATTTCTTACTTGGAAACAGGCGTGATGGTAGAATAGGATAGGGATAGGATCAGAATATTTTAAAGAAGGGAGAACAAATATTAGGTACCAATTTTAGAAAAGCTCATTCGTATCTGTAGGAAACAGGAAATATGGTTCGCAATTAAATGAAACACATTCCAACTAAGTTTTAACTACTTCGTGGGCAAAACGTAAAATCGGCAATCTTAATAATTTTAATTGGCGGGCATGAAGAAACACTATACGATGGGCTAGGTGCGAGACTATCATTCGGTTGCCTTGGGCTTGAGGCATGAAGCATCAAACTTCAGAAAAAGTTTTTCTAATAGCGGTCATCCCTCAAGAGGTAAATCTTCGAGTGTATTTCTACTCCGAAAAAGCTTCTCATAAAAATCCTATATCATTAGAAGGCCGTTCGTTCGTATGTACGTATGTACCGTCAACGTTAAAGAAAGTGTACACCATATATTGGCAATTTCTGACTATTTATTTTTTATTTTTATTAATATAAAAACGCAGTTCATACTACAACAAAAACCATATAAAGCAAATTTTCAAACTTGATATAATTTTTCGAACTTTTTACTCAGAATTTCTGAACAATTTCAAATATGCAATTTTATAGCTCATTGAATTTTGGTAAATACTTTAGTAAACTACAAGTTTAGAGTAACAAAAAAGCCACAAAAAGTATTGAGAATTTTTTCGGTCGCGATCTTGTGCATTTTCTCCATTTAATGCCTACTACACATTTTTTTTCAGTAAAAAAAATTGTCAAACCTCAAAAATTGTCAAACCTTGCATTTCATCATACCAAAATTCAATGGTCTATGCAGTGTGTATACCCAAAATTCTGCAAAAAAGATTCTGAGTAAAAAGTTTAAAGTTTTTATTAAAATTTGCCGAATTTTTACAAATTTTGTACAAAGTTCGAAACTTAGCTTTATATGGTTATTGTTGTCGTATGCTTTTTATTTATCTATAGGATTTATAGGGCGATAACTGCAAAACATTTTAAAATAGACACTCAAATGTTTAAGAATACATCTGTCATCTTAGTGCCAGTTTATTAGCAAGATTTCAGCTGATGAGACTATTGAGTTAAGATTGAATATTTAAGCTTTGGCAACTGAAAAGCTGTCAACACTATGCGCATAGAGATGTAACAATTACTAACCACATCTGAGCTCAGGACAGGGAAAACTACGAGCTTAACTATTTGGGCTTAATTCATGTTTCATATGGCTTTATACGAAAATAGGCATTACCAACGTTTAGTAATAAAAGTGGCTTTTAGCTCAAATAAATGGAGACATACAAGAAAGTGTTTTCCCCTCTTCCCACGTATCCCTCTTATGATATACATAGACAGGTTACGAGTTCAAATCTAAGTGCCTAATCAATGTAGATCGACCTTCCATTAGTACGGACCTTCCATTGGTATCAGTACCGGCACTGTCTAATGGGAAGCATCGGGTTTCCCCCAAATGACTTGTGTCGCAGCTGCCACTACGAGGAGGAAGAAAGAACTTTAAACAGCTCCTCTGTCACTGCCTCCTTCTTGGCAGAATACGATATTTCTATTTTATAAAAACTGAATAGCCGTAAAAAACTCTTATTTCTTTGGATGTCCAGCAGACTTGCAATCGGCAATGATCCATAGTAATTTACGGTTTATCCAAAGACAAAGAGATTTCACTGCATTGGAAACTTGAGTGCAAAATAGCTGTACCACTAGGGGCCTCCAGGTCTAAGAGTTCAAAATAATACGACAGTAACGTTTTGTTCTATGTGCACTTAGGAAGCGCTGAATTCGGTCCGGACCAATCTTTGAAGTTTTTAGTAAAATTTAATTTTGTATTTTGTGTTAATTTTTAAAATCAAACAAAGTCATAGGCAGTGATATCAGATTATGGAAAATTCATATATACAAGTATATATATAATTGGCGCGTGCACCCTTTCTGGTTGTTTGGCCGAGCTCCCACTCCTATTTGTGGCGTGCATCTTAATGTTTTACCACAAATGGAGGGACCTACAGTTACAAGCTGACTCCGAACGGCAGATATTTTTTATGAGGAGCTTTTTCATGGCAGAAATACACTCGGAGGTTTGCCATTGCCTGCCGAGGGGAAACCGCTATTAGAAAAAACGTTTTCTTCATTTTGGCCTTTCACCAGAATTCGAACCTACGTTCTTCTTTGAATTCCGAATGGTACTCACGCACGGCGGCCGCAATAAAAATTAATAAAAGGAAAAACAAAATGTGTACATTTAAAGGCAAATCGTAGCACAATTATCGATGCTCAATTCTCATCCGATCAGGCGTCACTTGGAGTGTTTGGGAGAAAGATTCTGCGGAAGGTTTTTGGACCTTTGCACGTTGGCGACGGTGAATAGCGCAGTCGATGGAACAATGAGTTGTTTGAGCTTTATGACGACATAGACATAGCGCGCCGAATAAAGATCCAACGGCTTCGTTGGCTGGATAATGTCATCCGAATGGATACCAACGCCCCGGCTCTGAAAATATTCGATGCACGAGAATGAAACTACTGACGCGGTTAACAAAGCCCAAATTGTGTAAGCGGGTTTCGCGCAAATCAATAAGAAGAGTTGCTCAAAACTTAACTAAGAGTAATTGTTCGTTTTACATGAGCTGTGTTTCAATAGTTAAGGATCGGTATCCGGATAAAAATTTTGCAGCCAAATACAGCAATGACGATATGATCCTGATAAAGATCTAGTTAACTTTGTGCCCCATCCTATTCGTTCTGTTCATCATTTGTTTGGCCGCATGCATCTTGTTATTCCAAACTCTTCGAAAATGTAGTCAACCATAAATTACTGTTTACCATTAAAAATATAATAGAGTCGTGACAGCATGGTTTTATCTGTGGGCGCTCCACAGTTACCAATCTCGTGGAATTTTCACAATACCGTATCTCCGCACTTAATATAACTTATCAAGTGGACACTATATAGACAGACTTTTCAAAAGCCCACGACACTGTTTTGCACAGTATCCTATTGCGGAAACTTGAATGATTAAGTTTGGATTCAACTTCCATGTCAGGGTTGAGATCTTATCTTTTCTAAAGAAAATCCTTTGTACAATACTAAATTCTACACTTCTGTTTTTTATTAATGACATTGGGGACTGTTTTCACCACTGTAAGGCGTTACTCTATATTGATGATCTAAAATTGTTTAGTAAAGTAACTTGCCAATCGGATGTCACTCCTTATCACTTGGAGTGTCCAAAATGAGCTTTCACTTAATGTAAAGAAATGTTTTCATGTCTTCTTTTCAAAATCACTGAAAGTTATTCCTTCCTCATATAATTTGTCAAATGTTGTTCCTTCTAAAGATAAAGAGTTTTCGCATCTTTGGTTAGGAATCCAATTTATGCCTCTCATTCAAGTAGAATTGAAAGGGCACACGGAAGTTTTATTCGATTCGCTCTGCAAACTCTTCATTTCTCTGATCTACTATCACCCTACAATACTAATGCATGCTAATAAATCTGGAGAACCTTGCCAATAAACGTACCCTTCAGTCCTTCAAGGTTTTTTTGGTATTATTTGTAGCTTTGTTGATTGTCCTGAAGTTCTTGAACATATTGGATTCAATGTTTCTCACAAAACTTTACGATTTTACTATTCACTTAACGTCAAACTAGTCAAATCAAATTACTACAACTCTGCCTCTATTACGAGGGCTTTTACTAAGTTAAATAGTATATCCAGACTACTCGACCTATATTTTGCTATGCTAAGATTTCTTGTCCATTCAAAAATTGCGTCCCACTATTCATAATATATCTCCCTCGATCTTGCATGTGAGAATTACTTTTACTTTTTCATAGCCTTAAATAAATAAATAAAATGAAATTGGTAGCCCTTGCAAGTGAATGTATGTACTAACATAGAAAGCTTCTGTTTCAGAGAAATTGAGGTTTTTTGCAGAAAATTTTAATGCTACGCTATTAGGCTTAAATAATTACTGTAAATTTATATTATTTGAATTTATTAAGTCTTGAAAATAACGGTCCTTAATTAAAATATCGTTCTCAAAAAAATATGTATTATTTTAAGGTCATTCATCCTGCCAGAAAGGGGCATATGTGCCCCAAGTTTCATTGTTTCACCAGTTATCATACGCACCGACGGACGGACAGACTTGACTCGAGCGGCTTCTCTTTTCATTCTGGCAATTTGGGAATACATATGTACATATGTATTTATTTATATCCGTTATGAACAAAAGTATAAGGATATAAGAATAAAGTTTATAAATTAAATTTCAAATTAAGAAAAAGAGTGGGGTTTTAATGCGAGTATAAATACTTCGAAAATTTGTAGCCTATAATAAAAATTTTGGATAATTAGGTTTTAAATATAATTTGATATTCAAAATGACATATTAAAAATGATTTTCAATTTTTTAAAATATGCAGTTTTTATTATAATTTTTTTGTTGGAGCTACATACATAACATATGCCGAAAATAGCGTTCAAGCATTCATAATAACATAAAAAGCCATCTGCACACCAGAAAATTGTAGAGGAACACGGCCAGGCAACCATCGAAGGATGTAGATGCCTATTATATATTTATTAGGGCGGGTCGATTTAAAAATCACTCATTACTCTATGAAAATCGTATTCTAGGGATAAAAATAAGAAACTTTGCCGAAGGAACCATACCTCTAAAACGAATTCTGATGTCCCCCAATATGGGTCGAACGAAAAATCCCACTTTGACCCATTTAGTGTGCTCCAATCGAGTCCAAATGTTTGACCGACCCCCACTAACTTTGGACGGCCGATCCACCCATGCCAGTGGCACACCCCCTGGAACTCCCCTGGGGGGTTCCCCATACAATCATTTCAAAATATCACCATTTTTGGCCTTTACATGAGAAAAGAAACTAAAAAATTCGACCCCTTCGGCAAAGTTTCTTATTTTGATCCCTAGAATATGATTTTCACAGAGCAATGGGCGATTTTTTTGCCTCCCCACAAATCGACCCGGCCTAATATTTATATATATTTTTTGCTTTTTATAATTCGACATTTACATCCTCAATAATTTCCTGTCCATCGTTCTGCGATCTATGAGTGTATAAGTAATAGCCAACTCTTATTTCAGAAGAAATTAAAGTATTTATATTCAAAATGGTACGCTGTATGACCTCTTTTAGACTTGTGTTTTTTCGTGCACTTCGTTAAAGCTCCAGTCGATGTCTGCCTGTCAGATGTTCGTTCGTAAACTTACAAAAATATAACACAGGGTGCCTAACAGGTGGTAAGGCGTATTTTATAATCCAAAAGAATAGAATTCTTTGAATACTGTGCATGCAAATCTGTCGCCAATTTGGCTCTATTGTAATAGAAATACTCCCCACAAGGTGCCCATTAAACCTGTTACAGGCATACATATAAACATTATGTAGGGGTATATTCGCATTGCTTAACTGACTAAACTCTATTTGTGCTAATGTGGCATTGATGGAACCAAATTTGAGTGCACTACAGGATAATTTTCAAAAACTTATCTGAACTGATTACATGCATTAGCTGAGACAATGCATGAACATCCAGTAAAAGGAGTAGCTGAGTGTAGATGAATTGTTAGTCGAATGGCAACAGCAGCGCACACCTTACCAATGAGGAGCAGACTGGGAAGGTAGCTTGACACACACACGAATACTCGTAAGGTGGGCGTGGAAGTCATTTCCACATTGTTTACACGCATGATGTCGGGAAAGGATTTGACATGGTGGGCCCAAGGACCAACCTAATGAGCATAAAAATTACAATGGCCTAAATGGCCAAAATAAAGGATAAAATCAAGCTGCATAAAAAAATTGCAAGCGACACGCAGATGAGACACACAAAAGACTGACGGGTAATGAAGCAATTGAACAATGAAACGGAACGAAAGAAAAATAGCAAATGTTCTCATTTAGTGTACCTGTACTCATCCAATGCGAATGCGAGTGCGGCTGTGATTGTCGCTTCGTGCACTATTTGCAAAAATTGACAAAAGGATATGTTTGGAATAACGAATGCGAGCACGAAACTACGTGAATCGACTACCAAGGCGTTGCGAAATGATTGACAAAACTTTGACTTGGCATTGATGTTTGCCTGTCAGCCGAAGAGAAAGGAAAAAACTATTTGTGTAGGGATGAAGGGCAAATCGGAGCTAAGAAAATACGTAAGGGAGAAGAGTAAATGGATTTTTGCCCATGGAGAATTTATTTTATTACTAGTTATCCTTTGGCCGGAATAATAAAAATAGTTGGCAAGCAGAAAAAAATCTATATACCCAAAAAGCCAGATGGCCTACTAACATTTGATCGAAGTAATATTTACATCAGTTAAGCAAAGATGGTACTAAATGGATCACTTTTTAATAATAAATACAATAGCAGAAAGCGCTTTTACCAATCTGTTGCTCTACAGAGCAAAATCTCGGTTTATTTTAAAATTCAAATGAAATCAATTCCATTGCGAAATGACTTTAAACTCCAAATTAAAGCGTCTATTTAGGAATCTGCAGCACCGGAGGGGTGGAATCAAATGCCCCAGCAGCCGGCTGCAAAGCGTTAGGTATAAAAAACAATACATAACACAAAAAACATGTATGTATATAGGAAATCTACAGCCACCCACAATAATATTAATCATCGAATAAGTGCGCTGCCCGCAGGACATGCGCGCAGCATCGTTGGAGCGAGAACCTTGCCTGGATGCTGATGATGATATGTTTTACTCATCTGCGACACGTATATACGGATGTGCTTGAAATAAGCGAGAAGTAGAGAAGTGGGCACTTTAAGAGTACAATCACGAATAGCTAAGTTTTGCCAAAGCTTTCGGTGGGCATTGCTTGAAGTGAGAAACTTTTTCGAACTTAAATGAAGCTGATGTGTACAGTACAAGTGGGTAATATGGAAAGATGGTACATATGTTACTTGCTTAAAACAAAAAGGAGAACAAAATGGCGTTGGATAGGAAAATAATTGCGTTAAACTCTTTAAAAGTTATTAAAGCACAAAGCCTGGAGCAATAAATATGTAAAAATTTAAACTATTTGCCGTATCTGAATCAGAAGTCTAGAAAATTTAACAAAGGATCACAAAACCATCTGTAATATACTCGAGGAATAGTAGACTTTGTGAAAAAACGATTTAAGTATTATATATGCATATGTATATTAGGGTGGGTTAATTTTTTTGAATCGCTAAAATACGCTATATAGCTAAAAATACGCAGGCTGTAAACTCATTTTCAACGTTTCTCCTACAGTTTATCATGGAGTTATCTATGCTATACAATCTGTGGAAATTTTTCATTCGAACAAGTTCACCCACCTTAATTTATACACGTATATATAAATGTATTTGCATACTCATAACTTGTGCAATGAATATATTGATATTAATTTTTCTGCAAAAGAAATTTTATAATCAGACGTACCATCGCTCATTTCTGTATATGTAGAAAATATCATATTAAGCAATTTTGGGAATGTATCAGCTGTTTCTACTAAGTGCCTGTATTTCATAAACCCTTTCAGATAAACTCTTGAAAGAAGTTTATGATTTAGCAACAAAACACATTGTGAAGCAAAAGTGAGGAGATTAAAATTACTAATTTTTAAAAACCAAGGCCTAAGCAACAAACTAAAACTTTTTGCATTTCTAAATTATGACAATTATGACAAATCGCCGATAGACTTGAATAACAGTGATGAAAGAGTGTTCTATTTTTGTGCACATAAGGTTGTATGAAACAGCGTAAAGGGATCGAGATAGATATAGGCATATAAATGCATGCCAAAATGTTCAGAATGATGAGATGATGAATCGATTTAGCCGTCACGACTCGAGCAAAAATTAAAATATTATAAAATCAAGGAAACTTAATACACATACCTACCTCCCAGAATATATCCAGAAAATTCAAAATACAAGCTTATTGCTGAAAAGTGATATTATTGGCTTCAAAGTACCCTATCAACCGCAACGCACTCATGCCAACGTTTGATCCAGCCTACGAAACATTTCTGGAGCTTTATTTTCAGTATGGCCATCAGAGCCGTCTTCAAGTTTCCATTACTTCTTTTCAACTGTTAAAACGCGTTCCCGCATTGACTCCATCAAACAGAAAAAATCGCAGGGAGCCATACCAGAGTCAAAAACTCACGGATAATGACCTCTTTTTGCGATGGTGCGACGGTATGTTATCATGGTGCAAAATAACCGATTTGTTTTCCCACAAATACATTCTTTTTTGACGAATTGCTTCACGTAAGTTCTTATTAGCTGTCTGACCTTCTACCAAAAGTTCGTGTTGTGCGATATAGTTGTAATCCATAAAAACCGCAAGCATTGCTTTGTTTTTCTTTTCTGAGCTCTCCACTCTCTCGCCTGACATCTGGATTGCGTGTCGTAATCTTAAACCCACCTATCAGCGCAGGAAAGAGAGACCCTTTGGTACCAACTTTAAACCAACACGGCTCAAACCCAAATCATTAACTGCAATCCCCTGAACGGATCCATAAGCAATGTTCAAGTACTCTGCCAGCTGTATGATTGTCAATTTGCTGTTATTGATCAACTTTTCTTTACTTTATTCATGTTTTATTCAATTTTTGATGTGGACGGTCTACCACTCGATGGACTCTCGATCGCTTTTGAAGCGTTCATGCCGGATGTTTTCTTTAGAGTATCATTTCTGAGTTTTTCGCTCCATTGAATCTGCATCTCATAATTGACTACAAACTCATTGTTGCAAATTCAAATCCATTTTTAAAACTGTAGAAAATCGGAAACACGTCTGAGGTAGATTTACTCAGGACGGCGTACCTTTTACAAATATCAAGTAATGGCTATAAAATTGGTAGGAGTATTATTGACAAATGTGCGAACCTGAAAAACAAAAACAGAACTTACGACTTAGAGAGTCACCTGACGGTTTTTACAGCAAGGTTATTATTCAAGGTGGGTTAACTCTTTGCCTTAAGTAGGTATTGCAAACGGGAGAAATCAATCAATAACCACGTATGGTACGTGAACGGACATTTTCAAAAAAGCAAAAAATGTGATATATCCCTAAAAACAGAATGAAATTACTAACATTTTCTACAAACTATGAACAGAGCAGATATTCATAAAGATAAGTGTCCAAGTCATTTTTCAATAATAAATTAGAGCATGTTTGGCTCAAGTTCGGTTTTCTCTAGACGAACCAAAAAAGTTTGTGGCCAAATATGGCCGAAACCAAAACCGAAGTTCGGTCGTTATCTAGTTTTATCGGAAACACGTTGCTTAATAAAAGTTATTAGGTGACAAATATTTTTACTTTACCGATAAAAGTTGTATTCCACCTTTAATTTTTCCTTTACTTTTGAGAGTTATACAAGCTGGCGTAAAATTAGTCACCCTTTCGAAAAATTTATTACTTTTGCAAATGGCGTCCTATGGTGTTAATTTTATTTGACACTTGTGAACTAGACGGTTTTGGTATATAAATAAATAGGCAATGGAGCACGTAAAGGTTAAAATAAAGCTTTCCATTACCCAAAATCATTTTTTTTATTAGAAAAAAAGATATTCAAAAACAAAATTCGATGATTACTTCTTCCCCACCTTGAAACAATTGCTTAAAAAAGTTTCAGGATTCGGGCATCGTTTTCAATTTGCAAATTCGGCGTAACTGTTATTTTTGATCCCTGTTTCCATCTGATTTTGAAAGACCAATATTCGGTAGGTAAAGAATATGGCGTATTCGCATGCCATATCTCTTTCTATGACGGAGAGTTGGGCTTGGCTTTATTAGCATATTTTGAATTTCCGGCATCCTTATATGGCACATATTCTTTGCTACTGTAGTTCACTTTAATACGTGATTTTTTTAAATATTTTCCGTGGCAGGATTCAAAGTGAATACATTTTTTTACCATAAGATGATCATGCAATAACTTAATTAAAGCTCGTCATACCAGTGATCGCACAATCATTTCGCGCACACCATCGTTATTTTCTAGAACGACAACTAAGCAATTGATTTTGGACGATCTTCCCAAGAAAATTCATTGTACCAAATTTTGCCAGCCGAAAGGAGGTGCTTGCTCGCCATATAATGATTTTAGTTCAGCAATACATTCTTATCTAGTTAATCCACGCCGATAATTCTGAATTGAATTCCTTTTTTTTTTTTGGTCATTTGAAAAATGTTCTGAGCGCATTTGTGTTAAAATATGATGACGTCTGATAACACGAGAAGCGCACAAGGCCAGAAATATAAATAGCAAACCTCGTACAAAGCCTGTCCTTACAAAATTAAGTTATTTTATCTCTCTACAATATTCACAATATTTTGCATTCTAAATTTGGGCTAATCTTTTATACAAAAATACTTCGAAAACCTTATCAATCATATAGTATAGGACCTTATAAATCAAAGTTCGACGCTTTATGCGAAATTCACAAAAACTTAACAAGTTTCAAAAAATTTACATTTAGAAAATTTCTGAGTATGCAGTTTTATATCCCAATCAGTTATGGTGCATAAAAGTCTAAGTTTGCGGAATCGTGCTGATTATTTTGCATAATTTTTTTTGTTTTGCAAACGAGGTGGAGCATTTGCTTCCACATTTGATCTCTCATGCTGACTGTGGGTTTCGAACTGGAGTTTACCAAATGATTGTCACACACAAACATTCAGCTACGGCGGCCGCTAAGATATAAATAAATATATACTACAATAAATATAAAGGGTTTTTCAATTGGCGCGGATCGATTTTGGCGCCCTGTGGCAGCCATTTTGTTTTGGTGACATCTGTCAAATCTTTTGTTTATTATTCATGGCAAGTTACACGATTGAACAGCACGTTCAAATGATAAAACTTTATTATCAAAATGAGTGTTCATTCAAACATTGCGTGCATTGCGCCCATTTTTCGGTAAACGTAGTGGCCCTTCAAAGTCGACTCTTCAACGTTTGGTGGCCAAATTTGAGACGACCGGGTCAGTAAACAATCAGCCAACACCCGTACGTTCAAGGAACGCAAGATCAGCCGAGAACATTGCCGCGGTCCGTGAAAGTGTACAGCAGAACCCGAGGCAGTCTATTCCTCGCCGTGCACAAGAACTTGGTCTTTCGCAGACTTCAACTTGGCGAATTTTGCGTCGGGACTTGGGCCTACACCCGTACAAGATCCAACTGACCCAGGAGCTCAAACTTGATGACCATAGACAACGCCGTTTGTTCGCTGACTGGGCTTCGAATCGATTGGAAGAGAACCTCAGTTTTGGGCGAAAAATCATCTTTAGTGACGAGGCGCATTTTTGGATGAATGGCTGTGTTAACAAACAAAATTTCTGTATATGGGACGACAACACCAATCCACACGCGGTTCACCAGGTGATAATGCATCCTCAAAAAGTTACCGTTTGGTGTGGATTTTGGGCCGGCGGCGTCATTGGTCCGTACTTTTTTGAAAACGACGTTGGTGAGGCGGTCACCGTCAACAGCGAGCGCTACACAACAATGATAACCAATTTCTTATGGCCCATATTGATCCATATGGAACTAGACGACATGTGGTTCCAGCAGGACGGCGCTACGTGCCACACAGCAAACGCCACGATTGACATTTTCAACATCTACCCGCCCTTATTGAAAAACCCTTTATATTTACGTTTGATGTAATGTGTGAAGTAGTAAAATATTTGTGTCTGCTGCTTTTAAATTGAAATCGGACAATGTTTACGAAATTTAAAACTGGAAGCCAAATCTGGTGCGCCCGTAATTTAATTTAAATGATTTTTTTATGTTAATTAATTATACAAACTTGTTTCTAATGATTGGAAACTTTCTTCTTATTGTACTATTTAAAAAATATACATTGGCATGTGCTTGAAAAATGTGCAGGTAAGAATATAGAAATTCTTAAACTCGTCTTGCATATTTGTGGCTTCCGAGTTTACTTTCTTTTAATTTCCATTTTCAGCGAAATTCATAGGCAAGCAAGTACTCGTAGGCATACATACAAATGCAAATTTAAAATGAATTTCGTATTCATATTTGTAGAAACTTTTGAGAAATATTTAACCAAACGTATCTATTCCAGGTGTAAATAAAATTAGATATCTGTTTATTTTTTCGGATTTAAACCGCTTTCAACCAGAAATGAAATTTTCACCAATGTGATGCTAGTTTTTCTGCCAATTTGAGGCTTTGCTGTCTAGGGTACTACACAAGCTTTGTTTTTCACACCTCCGCAAATCCATAATTTGTCCAAATAATTATTGTTTGTAAATAAAACCATTTAAATGTATCGTTAATTAAAAAAAAAACAGATTTTCTCCCTTAATTAATCAACTTCAAGTTAATAACGGTAGTTTCTTTATACGATTTTAAGAATACTTCTGTAGGAGAAATGCCACCCAAAAACCTTGATGTATTAAATATTCCATGTGTCTTAAGACTAAATTCTGTTCTAACTAGCACACATTTTCTTCGCTGTTATCAGAATTGGAATATATGCACCGTAACCAGATCACATTTTCCCGAAACTTTTTGAGTCAACAGGTGGCAAATAAATGTAAGAAAAACCCCATCTAAAGCCTGCAATTTCAATAGGAAATCATCTTGAGATGTAAGGTTGAAAAGAGGACCAATAAATTGCAAAAATTTGGGTCACATAATATCAGGCCAGTCCAGAAGTTCATGCGTTTTTTAAAGGTGGTTTTAAAGTTAATAAAAAAAGATGTTTAAAGTATTTATTAATCAAAAGTTTATTTTCCTTCATTAATTACAATGTCTTCCCAACGTTTATGCAAATTTTTAATTCACTGCTCAAAAAATTTGTGTCCTTGGAGCCAAAATACGCTTCGATATCCCTTTTTATAGCTTCTTTTGAGGAGTAGTTCTTGTTACTCATATGGGATTGAAGTCCATGAAAAAGGTGATAATCACAAGGTGCAATATCCGGAGAGAACGGTGGATGCGGCATTAGCTCCCATACGAGCTCGTTCAGCCTGCCTAATGTTTGCCTTGCGGTATGAGGTCTTGCGTTGTCGTGATGAAACAAAACTTTGCGTCTATTCACTAAAGACGGTCGATTTTTTTTAAGTACCTCATTCAGGTTTCATAGCTGATGGCAATAATAATCGGCAGTTATCGCCTGATTTGGTTCCAGAAGTTCATAATAAACATTACAGGCCATATCCCACCAAATAGACAGGAGAATCTTCTTGAGTTGAAGGCCATCTTTAGGTGTCGGTTCTGGTGTTTCATCTTTATCTAACCATTAGCGTTTGCGAACAGGATTATTGCAAAGGGCCCATTTTTCATCACCAGTAACGATACGGTTCAAAAAACTTTCATTTTCAAGCCGTTGCAGCAGCTGAGAACACACATTCACTCTCTGCTGAAGGTTGGCGACGGAAAGTCTATACGTAACGCATTTTCCCAGCTTTGAAACCTTTCTCAACTGAACCAGGTGCCTGTGAACTGTTCCATGCGATGAATTTAATCTCTGAGCTATTATATCGACTGTCTAATTTGGCTCAGCTTCCACGAGTTCGAGCAAGACGTCGGAGTTAAAGACTTCAGGACGACCAGCGCGCGGGGCATCCTTCACGTCGCAGTTACCACTTCGGAATTTTGAAAACCTTTCTTGCGCAGTCCTTACACTCACGGTATCCTCTCCGTGAACAGTGTTTATTTCTGCAGCAGCAGTTGTTGCATTTTTACCACTTTTATAAAAAAAAATACAAACTATGCCTCTTATACGCGTTCGAAGATTCCATTTTATTTTTTAAAAACACGTGCTTCTATCCACAATTAAAATCATTTGTTGAATGCACAATATATCAAAGAAAATATAAATAGTTCCGTTATATTTCGCGAATAATTTTTTGTATGAAAAAATTGTCAAAAGTGAAATTATGGGTAAAATACGCACAAACTTATGGACTGACCGATACAAGAAAATCTTATACGAAATTAATTTTTAAGGAAGGTTTGTGACCACATCCGCCCCGCTACAATAAAATCTATATTATATATGCACATAGATTTGTTATTTTGCACATTTAATTAATACGTTTGGTGCTGGTACAAATCCCGTCGAAGAAGTAAAAGCAAAAAATGGATATAGCAAGACCATCCTTATCATTCATAAAAAATAACAATTTGATTCAACATCAAAATATAAAATTTTAGCAATAAAAACAGAGAGGTAAGAAAAGTCTGTTTATTTACAGAGAACAAAATCAAAATACATTGAATAATACAAGTAAATAGGTAGAAAATAAAAAATAGTAACTGCGCTTCATGAATCGATGTTGTGGTCAAATTGGCACAATGATTGATGTTAAGAAATTGACAAATCTTCAATTAAAATATTCACATTTAATTTAAATGAGGTATTTAATAACTATTTTGAGATTTAAAAATTTGCGTCCAATCCCCTTATGAATGTGAAAGTTTATATGTTTCTGGGTTTGTGAGTTTGGATGACTGTGACTCAATTAAGCAAACGCGACTGAACGGATTTGCATGAATCTTTGCACACAGCTTGTACCTAACCTGGATTGAAAAATGGGTTACTTTTTGAAGTGAATTACCACCTGTTCGAAAAGCTGAATTAAATTAAATTTTCAAATCATGCATCAAAAGCTTAATGTCGAAATATTTTTGGTTTTTAATTAAGTATATAAAATAGACTAATATGGTAGTCGAAGGATAGAGGTTTGAAAAGCCTTACCAACTGTTTTAACAATTAAATTCAATAAATGAAATAACTAAAATAACACAGTATGTGTGTCAAATCAAATAAAATTTAGAAAATTTCTTTTTAAATATTCTTGGAAATGGTTGCCACCTGTTGGAATTAATTAGGCGTCGAGCGAAATGGGTACGAAAAATCATTATTTCGAATCTATTTAAAAAAATTAATTTAATTTTATTTAAATAAAATAGATTCAGTGAACGGGGTAAATTGTTTTTAAGCAAATAATACGAAAGCACACAGCTCTAAATTTACACGCACAGGCAGGAGACTAGAATGGCCAAAAAATATGTTAATGCAATTTTTATGCCTCGACTTAGACATACAGTAGCTCAGAGACTGTGCAGTCTAGGCAATGTCATCTGAATGGATACAGACGTTCCGAAAGTATTCCATGTGGTACCAGCTGGTGGTAGTGAATAAAGAGAAAGATCAGATGAAGAAGGGCTTGGCTTCATTTGATGTATCCAACTGAAAGCGACGGCTGGAGCGCTTTTAAAAACTCAGCTTAAATCGCTAAGAAAGTTATTGTTTCAATCAGGAAGAAAAATAAGTTTTAACTTTTTTAGGTTTCTATTTTACTATAACGATTTATGAATCGGAGGTGGAAAGACTGAACGGTTTTTCGAAAAACATTATGAATTTTGTAAAAAAAAGTTTTAAAACAATCGGATACATCACTTGCATTAAGAACGAATTCCCAGTTTAATTCCGAGAAGGCAACATTTGAATAACCTAGGTTAGGTTAGCCGGGTTGCTTATCTAAGAGAAGACATTCGGTGGCCCTAAGACTTATTGAGATACCTGCTTTTGATTTCCATCCCCTAACTAAGTTGCTTAAACCACTTAGATCTTTTTAAGGAGGTAACTAGTCTCTCCAATAAGGCATTTTGAAAATTGCCCAGATCTTCAAAGAAATAATCGCCAAGATATTTGGCACGTCTTCATTGTAATGCAGGGCAGTCACTGGGAAGGTGTTGTACCAACTCAATTCCTTATCATCTTCTTATTCTCCTGCATGAGACATTGGGAGGTACACCCATTCTACTGGCTAGGGTGTAAATAGTGCAGTGACCCATTATAACACCTGGGAGGGCACTGGTTGTCGATCTGTTGACTCCAAGCAGACATTTTGTTCTTTTAAGATACAGTTTTGGACACAGCGCTTTGGTTTCCGCGTTTACGCTCAAGCCAATCGCAGTGCATAGTTCGTTTAGAGGATATTTATGCTGTAGGTCAAGCTCACAGCCTTTCCTTGCTCACCTGTCCGCTCTTGAATTTCCCTCCCCTCCAGCGTGGCCGGAGACCCAACAAAGTGTGGTATTGTTTATTTGGATAAGCGAAAGCAACCTTCTGCATTCTTTCACACGTCTTGAATTGATGCGAGCTGGGGCCAGTGCCTTGATCGCTGCTTGACTACCAACAAAAATGGTAAGGTTTGCCGGAGGTAAGTCCATTAGTCTCATCGTTTTTGCTACTTTGACTATAGCGTAGATCTATGCTTTGAAGACTCGACGCTCCTCTAGTCTGAGAGACTAAAGGAGCAATTTAAAGGTAATTATTCCAAGTACACTCCCGATTCAGTGCCATTGCCCATCTTTGAGCCGGCAGTAGTGATATGACTCAGGTCTACCAAGCCTTTCTCGGGTATTCGTATTTTATAGTATTTGTACAGATCTACCCTGGGAACCAGATAGTCTGTTTTCGATGCATCTTGCAAATGTTCCGCAGATACTAGAACCGATGCATAACCGTGCATGTTTTCTTTTACCAAACCTGCTGCTTTAACCCTGGAAGCAGATTTGGATGCTCTACCTTTAACATACATATTTATCAATGGGTGGAATATGTAGAAGCGCACCTGATATTCGTACACAAGCTAATCGTTGGACGTTTATGGGATACTTTAAGTAGGATTGTGTCTGCACACAAAATGGCTCTGATGATTATATTGTAAGCCCAGTGGTTGATATACGGTTTCAGGTCCCATTTTTTGCCAAATGTCCCGTTACAGATAAAGAGGGCATTAAAAGCTTTCTTCATACTTTCCTCAGTGTTCCTTTTCCAAGAAAGCTTTGAGTCCAGAATACTGCCAAAGTACTTGGCTTCATTCGATGGGCTTAGTGTTACTTCAGCTACACACGGTAACTGAAAACCCGATATCTTGCACCTTCCAGTGAATATTTGAATAACTTGGGTAAAAATTTATTTAGCGAAGCTCGGTATACATACTTTCTTATGTTTAGAATTGATATTGGAGACAACTTTAAACATATATTCATGCACCGTTCATGCGTTGCTCTATGCAGTAATTATTATTTATTGTTTTTAATAAAATTGATTAAGAGTTAAAATTGGATAATTTTGAAAAAAGTTTTACTTAAAATAGGCACGAGACCGCCAGGTTCTAAACAAAAG